>NW_026126538.1:0-149850 GCF_943737965.1 Phodopus roborovskii | reverse complement strand
GAAGGGAAATGGCATATGTGGGAGAGCTGGAGGAAAAGGCATTTTAGATTAAATAATGCAGATGTGTGAACGGTCAGGACAGCACAGGGACAGCAGAGAAAGCACTCTTCTCTGACACTCTGCCAAATATAAGAACAAACTTGATTTTTGTTCACCAATCTTCATGGCTTTTGCCTTATTTCTGCAATAGTGGCTGGAAGAGGTCCACAAGACAAGAATCTCAACTGCCCTAGTTAGTGTAACTATTGCTGTGATAAAACACCATGACCAAAGCAACTTGGGGAGGAAAGTGTTTATTTGGCTTACACTGTCAACCATCAACAGAAACTCAAACAAGGCAGGAACCTGGAGGCACGAGCTGGATATAAAGCCCATGGGGGGTGCTGCTTAATGGCTTACTCTTACAGAGCTTGCTCAGCCTGCTTTTCTATAGACTCAGACCATCAGCTTCCAGGGATGCCACCAATCCAGGGTTTGGCAGTCCCCCATCAATACTAACAAAATACTCCACAGGCATTCCTACAACCTGAACTTATAGTTGCGGTTCTGTCATTTTGAGGCTCCCTGCTGTTAGACGACTCTAGCCTGTGTCAAGTTGACATAAAACTAAACTGAAGATCCAACCACAGACTATTTAGTCCCATGCTTACATATTCTACTATATATGTTTTCTACAAAACAGAACAAATGAAAGTGAACACCCAAAAATAATGGGGTGTCTTCTGATGTACCCTCAATTGGGAGGCTGAAGCAGGAAGACTGAGGCTACAGTCTAGCATGAGTTACATACTGAGACTCTGTCTTTTTAGTTATTTTTAAGTAATAAACTAGTTACAAAGAAATAAACAAAGTTATGGAGTCCACCTACAGACAGGCCTCTTTTGTACGGTCCCTTTCACACTCAGCACAGTTAGAATGTGTCCTGCACAGATTCCAATTCTATTAACAGGAGACTCCTTAGTCCGTGTGTTGAATATCAGTGGAGTCAACCAACTGCCCATTAAAGAAATATTCTAGGAAAAAGAAAAGCCCAGAAAACCTCTCAAATCAAAGAATAAATTCATGGCTGAGCACTGTGCTGAATTCACAGGACTCCATCTGCAGCTGAAGCAGACCCGTTACAATTTCAGATCGTTTGAGTCTCAAGTAGAATGCTCTTTGTGTTTTCATATTGCTTTTTGTTTTGTTTCAGGGACAAGACTCCTCTCATAGCCCAGGCTTGCATGAAGCCCAGAATTCTTGGTATTTGAGGGATGACCTTGAGCTCTCGGTTCTCTTGCCTCCACCTCCCCAAAGACTGCATTTTCTACATCCTTTCTTATATTTTTGGTTGTGAGCCTAGCCTTTAACGGCTGAGCCAACTCTCCAGCCCTCTACATCCTTTCTAAAACTGACTTTGCAAACTTTAGTAACCGTTCTTTCTTAAGAAAACGAATCTTAAGCCAACTTCGCACTTTCACACAAGCTTTCTTTAAAGGCTTGCCGGCTGCAAACCCTAACTGATTCCCATCCATCAGTGTTCCTCCACTCCCTCCTTCACATTGTAAGGTCCCCAGAGTTCTGGCTGGACATCTCTGTGCTTCTAGGGTCATAGAACATTAGCCGCATTCACAAGGAGGAAGCATTGAACTACCTGCTACCTAGCTATGCAACTCCCAAAATCTCTACATTTTTGAAGTCTTTGTAAATTTTTATTCCAAATTAGGAACTGTTTTGTTATACTGAATCTTTGCTGTTTCTCTTTGAAGCCCCACTTCTACCTAGTCATATTTCGTTTGACTATTGCGTGAGTACCCCTCCCCACCGCTCGGCCGCGTGGCCTAATGGATAAGGCGTCTGATTCCGGATCAGAAGATTGAGGGTTCGAGTCCCTTCGTGGTCGGTTGTGTTTTTGGCATTTTCTTGTTTCCTCTTCTTGTCTTCCTGAATTTGAAAAACATTTTTCTTCCTGTATCTCCTGAGTCTTGTCTTGACAGTTCGTGCTGATAGATGGAGCTAGTGTTTAACTGTGTACTTGAGGTGTTTACTATGTAACAAATACTTTATCAAGAAAAAGGCAAAACTAGCCCAGGATTTCCCTAAACAAGGACCTGCACACGGAAGGGTGGAAACCTCACCTGACTTCAACTCCTAGACAAAGAACTACAATCAACTGAGGGCAGGGAGAAATGGTCTTCTTCAGAGAAGAGACCTCTTCCTCCAGAGAAGAGACCCCCTACTGGTTATCCAATGTCAAGTAGTCAGTCATGAAATAATAATGTGATAAAAGTAATTTATATAGTTAGAAGTGTGTGTGTGTGTGTGTGTGTGTGTGTGTGTGTGTGTGTGGAGTAAAACTATTAAGGAAAAGGAGGCCATGAATTGTAAAGGGAGTACAAAACAAGCAAACACCCTAATTGGCACAAGGGTCTTGGTGAAAAGAAATGTTAGCATGGTTTTCCGTTCTTGATGTTAAATATATTAGGTTTTTTGTTTGTTTGTTTGTTTTTCCTGTGTTCACATTCTTTCTACTTTTTTGATACTGAATTTTTCTTTATTGGATGATGTAATAAAAGCCAGATGTGGTATCACACACTGGTAATCCCAGCTTTCTAGAAGCCATGGCAGGATGATTGTGAAACCCTATCTCAAATACAAAAAAAAGAAAAAGAAAAAAAGAAAAAAAAAAAGATGAAGAAATAGTGAACCAGTGGGTGAGGTAAAGATTGAATTGGGTATCCCCTCCCCGCAAGAAACCTCTTCTGTTGATAACAACCACTACCACCAATTAGACATTTAGAGACACGCCTTTAGTGACAATTAGAGATACGGCCTTTAAAGAGGTCAATTGAGTGATGCTATGGTAGTACAGGCTCCATGATAGACTCAATGACTACTTTTGGATGGGAGCGAGCCCCTCACCTATGCCATATGAGGACATTACGAGCAGCTGATGAAAAGAGCCCCCATAAGAAACTGAATCCAAGGAACCTTCATCTTTTGCAGAAGATTAATTTCTATTGTTAAACTACTGTGGTAGTTTGAATGTAATCTCATAGGGGAATGGCACTATCAGGGCGTGTGATGGGGGATGTCCTTCTGTATGCTATGAATGTGTTTCTCTTGTTGGTTGATGAATAAAGCTGTTTCAGCCAATGGACAGGCAGGATTTAGCCAGGCATGAAATTCAAACAGGGATAGAAAAGGTAGGTGGGTTGGAGAGATGCCATGTACCTGCTAAGGAAACAAGAGACCTGGGCATCACTGGGAAGCCAAGACCACGAAGAGATACACAGATTAATAGAAATGGGTTAATAATTCAGAAAGAGCTAGCCAATAAGAAGCCTGAGCCATTGGCCAGACAGTTTATAATTAATGTAAGCTTCTGTGTATTTATTTGGGATTAAACAACTGCAGGACTGGGCGAGACCAGAAACTTTGATCTACAGGATATGGCTTTGTTGGAGTGGGTGAGACCTTGGAGGAAGTGCATCACTGTGAGGTATCTTATGCTCAGGATACCACCCAGTGTTTCACACAACTTCCCTGTTGCTGGCAAGATGTGACTGTCTCAGGCTACCTCTCCAGCAGGATGTCTACCTGCATGCTGCCATGCTCCCGACCACAATGATAATGGACTGAACCTCTAAAACTGTACTCTGAGCCACCCTAATCAAATAATCATGGTATCTCTTCACAGCAATATAAACCCTAACTAAGACAGTCATGTAGGTCTGAAGGTCCTGGGCAGTAACTGCTCTATCAGCTGCAGAATTGGCTCTCTGCTAATCTGGAAGAGTTCTGGATGCCTCTTGATTCCCAGAATTAGGAAAGAATCTCCCCAGTGTGGGAATTTCTTCCCATGATGCTGATTTCCTGTTTCCAAACACATCTTTCTCCCCCTTCAGTATCTCAATTCCTGCAGGTTCCTCTGAATTCTTTGAGCTCCTCTGGCTTAGGTATTTCTTTTGTTGCTCTCTCCTGGGTGCAAAGTAGGAAACTCTACCACTTGTAATGATCAAGGAAACCCAGATACCCACACATCCATCCTAAAGGAAACAACACAAGAAACTACCATATTAGAAACTGGAGGAAAAATTATTTATATGCTGTAAAATGATGATTTTTAGGACTTATATGCAAAGATAATATATCACAGACCACTCCTGAATAAAAAGATTCTTGTCTTCCTTATTTCCAAACAATTAATGGCTTTTTCCTATGTCATAGCACTTGTGCGAGAATTTTTCACTTCTGTGTCTATCTCTACCAAAAATCCCTAACTTTCTCTATTTATCTAACAACTTTCCTATTGACATGGTCCCCCCAGAATGTACATGATGGTTTGACAAACATTTGGGTAAAAGAGAAAAAGATGAAGACATCATCTCATTCCATAGTCAGACTGGTCTAGAACCCAAGAGGAATTCTCTCTAAGCTTCAGGTGTGAGCATACTTTCTGTGTAACAATGCAACAGATTGAGATGAAAAAGCCAAATATGTCTCTCAGTGAACTCAGGGAAAAGGATGGAGAGGAAAAGCTCTAATTTCAAGCTCTTGGCTGTGAGCACATTCTCTTCCAGAAACCAGAGAAATGGCAGGGGCCAACTATAGTCCAGTCAGGGGTTGAAATGAGTTCATTGTGCAGAGCCTGCCATGCAGGCCCACAAAGGGCGTCCCTCCTCTGCTCAGTGCCTAAACCATCGAGTCCCTGCAGCTCCGACCCACCTCACCTTACCAGACAGTAGTTCCCAGTTTTCAGGCCACTGAGCTGAGGAAGGAGGAGTACAAATTTACTTCCACCTGACCAGGTGTAGCGATCTTGGGATGGATTTTCACATCACACAGCAAGGCTACTCTAGCACACTGGAGGTCTTAGTGATTTTCCTAAGTTTCCTGCAGCAGAAAAACTGCCTACGGGCTCCAGAGTTAACCTTTGTTTTCTTCCCTTGACAGCTTTCTGGACTGAAGGCGGCTTGGTGTTTTTCTAGCAACCGCAAACACCATTTATAGGTGTCTTACTCTGTGTTGTGAACAGAAACAAGGCATCCGTCTTAAAAGAATTCTACAAGATTGACTGGCTGATTAAACTTTTGGAGTCATGAAGATCTGGAAGGCTGCAGGTCCACAGCCAAATTATCTTGGGCTAACTTTATACTTTTAAATACCCATCTATAGTCCACTTACATGTGGGCATATGCATAATAAGTAATTATTTTGGAATGTACAAACAGAACTTTAGCTTCTACGAACCCAAACCCACAAACCCAAAGGCTAATGTCACTAGATAGCCAATAACTAGGAGGTTTCCTGCCCTATTGTAAGCTACCTGCTTGATGTTGCCATCAGTGTTTAGTTGTTTGTGTTTTTAGACAGCTTCACTATGTATCCCTGACAGATGTGAGATTCCCTATGTAGATCAAGCTGGCCTTGAACCCACAGATGTCACCCGACTCTGCCTCTGAGTTCTGGGATGAAAAGTGTGCCCTGCCTGGCCCAGCCTCCATTTATTTTTCTTTTATATGGGTGAGTGTTTTGCCTGCATGTATGCATGTGCACTGTGTGTGTGTGTGTGGTGCCTATAGATGCCAGAAGAAGGCATTGGATCCTCCAGAGCTGGTTACAGAGGGTTGTGAGACAAATGTGGGTGTTGAGAACCAATAAAGGGACTCTCACCTAGACCCCATAAAAGGAGGGCCACCTGTCTGGGCAGTGGTGGTGCACACCTTTAATCACAGCACCAAGAGGGCAGAGGGCAGGTGGATCTCTGAGTTTGAGGCCAGCCTGGTCTACAGATTGAGTTCAGGATAGCCAGGACTATTATACAGAGAAAACTCTCTCTCTCAAGAAGAAGAAGGAGGAGGAGGAAGAAGAAGGAAGAAGAAGGAGGAGGAGGAAGAAGAAGGAAGAAGAAGGAGGAGGAAGAAGAAGGAAGAAGAAGAAGAAGAAGAAGAAGAAGAAGAAGAAGAAGAAGAAGAAGAAGAAGAAGAAGAAGGGAGGGACACCTAAGACTAACACTGTCATGGTCACAACCCCATCCACCTTCATCAAACCACTGTGTGTGTGTGTGTGTGTATGTGTGTGTGTGTTCGCGTGCGCATCAAGGGACTGAAAGACCAAGAACCATTTAGGGAATTTTTTTTTCCTTTTTTTTCTTTTTCCCTTGGAGCTACATAACACTGGGAAGTTGTAGCATTTGGGAAAGTTTTTGAAGACCAGCAACTTAAAAACAGGCATCACCTCCACCCCCGACACACAAATACTTTACTTTTAACAATGGGGGGAGGTTGGGGGGTGAGGACTAATCATCCCACAAGCTTTCTGAAAGTTTTTTTCAGAAAGTAACTGGGTCCTATTCTAGGAATTTGAGCATGGAAGGAAGAAAAAAAAAATCCAGACATATAGGGTCGACACAAGAGAAAGAAACCGTGTGTACTAGAGTGGGTTCTAAAAGGAATTTAAAATCTTTCTTTTACATGAGCTGTTTCGTTTTCTTGAAATAAAAAAGTAGTTTTGTGGAGGCAAAGTGTGCAGAGCCCACAGGATACCAGGGACAATAGACTGGAAGGGAAAGGGAGAGTCAGGGACATAGAAGGGAAAAAGAAAGGAAGGAAGGAAGAAGGGAGGGGAAAAGGGACGGAAGGAGGGAGGAAGGAAGGAAGGAAGGAAAGAGAGAACGAAGTAAGGAAATGGAACGCATTCCTAGAAATTTTCTGTTTTTATTGCATGTCTGCAACCTCTGCAAGTAACAGGCTGCATTCATTCTGCTGATTTACAATAACTCCTTCGTGAGGAAGAACACAACAATGGTTCAATTTACAACCTAACAAATAGTGAGTGAAAATAAAAAGGAGAATAGTTATTGCTGGGTTTTGTGTTTGTTAAAACCAAGCCAAAACAACAACGAAGCCCCACCAATGTTGATCACACGGGTGCCTGTAGAAAGCACTGTCTAAACAGCGGAAAGCTGCAAGCTCTGTTTGGTCTAAGGAGATGAACGATGATTTACCCCGCGACCCGTACAGGAGGCGCTGTGGAGCTCACAGTGCTTCGGGGTTGGGACACTCGCTGCGGGCAAGGCGCGTGGCCAAACGTTTGCTGCGGTAAAGTGGATCTCTGGTGGCCGGGTCCCCTGGACACACCCGCCGCTCAGTGTTCCTCACGGTCGCCTCTTCAGGAAGGCAGCACAGCTGAGCGAACTTCACGTCCTCAAAACCGTAGCCGTGCTTCCGCTTCTACGGTCAGTGTCGGCTGAGCTATTACAAAGTTTGTAAGGTCAATTTTCAAAAAGACGTGGCTGGATATTTAAGTATGTGTTTTGATCAAGGTGAGATGAGAAAAACATTACTGTGTCAGAAGTGGGATTCGAACCCACGCCTCCATACGGAGACCAGAATCCCCAGATAGGGAAGCTCAGCTTGAGTCTGGCGCCTTAGACCACTCGGCCATCCTGACACACAGGAGAACAGGGCAGATTTTTCCCTGATATAGAGAATAGCCCATCTGTCGTAAGCAGCGTTCGGATTTGTTAGTTAACGGTGACAAAAGATAGATAGCCACCTGTAAACTCAAAAAGGAAAATTATTTTGCCGATAAAAAAAGAAAGGAAAAGTCCGTGTATAAATGCAACTGTTTTAAAGACAGACCTTCTTTGTTCTCTATCCGTCTCATCTGCCAAGAGTTTGAGGAAGGAAGGGAGGGAGGGGAACGGTCAGCAGTTTCTGCTGCTTTGCTGATTTCGGTCCTCAGAACTGCACTCCAGGGGCCAGGGACCGAAGCGGCATCTGATGGCCAAATGCCACTGAACGTTCAGTATTTGAACTCTAGTGCTTTAAGTGGTGTATTTGGGGCTAAGTTCAGGAGGAAGCACACAGAATTTAAAATTTTAATTAACTTTGATAGAATGTTCTGTTTTTATTAGCACAAAGATGACTCTCCCCCTCCCCCTTCAAAGATGAAGTCTTTTTCTCTGCACTAAGAGTATTTGGGGTCAATATTGCCTTATCTTTGATTTCCAGACGCTTGCTTTCACAATCTATTTTTAATGATTAAAAAATAATCGAGAGTACAGTGAACAAGGTCCCTCCCTCCAACATACAGTATGGGTCTGTGGTATTTTCTTTCATACGCCTTTGCTTTGTAGAAAGGAAGTTATATAGGAAATGACATCCAACAAAGCATCATTGTAATTAATGATTATAATTAAGGCACCTCTTACAATTTTTTTCCTAATTGCAAAATCCATATGAATTGCAGAAAATGGAAATAAGTCAAAGCTGAAAATTGCCCACAATCTCATCTCTCAGCTGTAACTGCTACTAACATTTGCCATAGTTACATTAATCCTTGTAAAAGCAAACAAAACCCCCAAACGGTCATTTGTAGGGCCCACTTTGTCCATTTGCTTTTCAAAGTAACATGATACAAACACAAATACATTCTAAGTCAGTGGTTATCAACCTCGTTGGCAAACCTCTCAAATTACAGTTATGAAGTAGCAACAAAAATAATTTTAAGGTTGGGGGGGTCACCATAACATAAGGAACAGTGTTAAAGGATCACAGCTTTAGGAAGGTTGAGAACCACTGGTCTAAGTTGTCAAATATTCTTTTGCATGGATTTTAGCGGCTAAAGGTACTCCATGATGTGGGATTTCTCTTCTGAACTCCATGGGCTCCAGGCATGAAGTGGGTGCACATACATACATGCAGGTAAAACACTCATACACATAAAAATTGTTTTAATAAAATTAAACACGAGACCACACACATTATTGTCACCTTTGTGTAAATCTTTTGTGGTGGGTTGAATGAGAATAGCCCCTATAGCTTCATATGTTTGAATACTTAAGCCTCAGGTGCTCAAGCTGTTTGGATTCGGAGCATTGTTGGAAGAGATATGTTACTGGGGGAGGGTTGGAAGTCTCAAAAGCCTGTCCGATTCCCAGCCAGCTCGCTCTCTCTGCCTCCAAGTTGCAGGTGAGGATGTAAATGCCTAAGTACTATTGTAGTGCCTGCCTTCTCCCATGCTCCTGGCCATGTGATCATGGACGCTCTCTAGAACCATAAGCCCCAATAAATGTTTTCTTTTATAAATTGCCAAGGCCATGGTGCTTTGTTACAGCATTAGAAACATAACTGAGACATTTTTCAACCACTCGCCATCTCTTTATATTTTTAGTAGGGAAATCACCAGATCAAAGTTTATTAATACTGACCAACTACCTGACCAAAAATATAACTTAGATAGTCTAAACCTGACCAAGAGAGGATGCTAGGATTAAACAAGAAACATAAAAGAAAAAAAAGAAGTCATACCAAAAAAAAAATTAAAATATTTTAAGACATGAAACTAGATTTTTAAATAGATTTATAAGGTTTAGCCTTTACATTGGATTTTTATACTTCCTTAGTACATTGCTTTCTAAGCTTTTATTTCTAAGAATCGTATTTATTCGTGTGTATAGGTGTTTTGCCTGTGTGTGTATGTTGCTGCTGGAGGACACAGTAGGTTGGATCTCCTGAAACTGGAGTTAAGTCATGTGAACACCTCGAAGCCAGCCCCAGGGCCTCTGAAACCTGTCTGGTGCTCTTAATCTCTGAGCCACCACTCCAGCCCCTTACTACAATTTTTATTGAAAGTTCATCTTTCCTCACCAATTTGTAAGACTCACTTTATGAAAAACAAACCCTTATGATAGTTTCTACTTGTCAAGAGCCCAAGTAGAAATCCTTATCTCTTATTAAGAATAGATATTAACAAGGGAATTTCATCACGTCCCTTTGAACAGTCGGCAAACTATCTGGTGGGACAATGAGCTGTATGACCAACAAGGATTTTTGTTAATCTTTTCCCTTCCCTTTCTCCTCCTTCCCCTTTTTACCCTTCTCCCAGCTTTCCCTCTCCCATCTTCCCCTCTCTTCTTTTTTTTAATTGAAAACATATTTTTAATAATATATCCTTATTAGAGTTTTCCCTCACTCAACTCCTCCCCACCTCCCCATCTAGCCCAATCTGTCTATACCCTTTCTTGATCTCTTGTTAGAAAACAAACAGGCTGCCAGTTGGTGATGATCTTCCTGTCCTGAACTCAGAGATCTGCCTGTCTCTGCCTTCCAAGTACTGGGTTTAAATGTGTGTGATACCACCACCTGGCTAAAATCATACATTTTAATTAGCTTATAAAGTAGCATAAGGATTTTCATAAATCCTTAGTTTGGTTTAACCTACTTTCCTCTTCTCTGTCCCCATCCCCAACAATCCTACATTAATTTTTAAGATCTGTTTTTAGGGTTCTTCCAGACAGATGTTTGGGATCACAACCATCTATAATAGGATCTGATGCCCTTTTTCTGGCATGCAGGTTTACATGCAGAGCACTCACATATAAAATTTAAAAACAGATTTATTTTTTTGTTTCTGTGTATGTAGCTGTGTTGAGTACATACTATGTGTGTATGAGTGCTCATGGAGGCCAGAAGCCTGGAGTTACAGGTATTTCTAAGCTGATAAGGGTGCTGGAAGCTGAATGCTGGTTCCTTACCAAGAGCAGCAAGTGGTCTTAACAAGTAAGTAAGTGAGCCATCTCTGCAGTTGTGAATCCTACATTTTAATGAAAGCATTTTACAAGAGGGGATTTGAAAAGCCTGTCAGATTTCTGGAAAAAGTGGTGGGGACAAAAACAAAAAACAAGAAGAAGAAAAGAAGAAGAAGAAGAAGAAGAAGAAGAAGAAGAAGAAGAAGAAGAAGAAGAAGAAGAAGAAGAAGAAAGCAAAAAAGAAAGAAAAGAAAGCTGACAGGTGACAGTGCCAGTTAAAACAGAAGGAGCAGGGACAAACTTGTACTCTCTTAGGCAGGAAGATCAGGAATTCACATTTTTAACCACTGAGCCATTCCTCCAGCCCTCCAGAAATTCACTCTCAATCTGGGCTATACAGGCAGTTCAACACCAGCTTATATATGTTGATACTGTATCTTAGAAAATCAAAACGCCAAAGCCTTATCATATAATGAATTATGGAGGCTGAACCCAAGTTCTTGCACAAGTAAGCAAGGACTCAGTACATGACCCAGCCCTAAGATCCATGACCTTTATTAAGAAGTTCATAAAATGCCTGATTTCCCATACTTTGTCCAGAAGTTACTTCTGGGTAATATGAGAAGATTGAAATTAAGATGAAGTAAAATTCAAAATAGGCTTAAACATGAATTTGTAATTGTTGAAGTTGAGAAGATGGTGTAGAGTTTTACTGTACACATTCTTCATATGGGTTAAATACTTTTAGCAAGAAGGCCCTGGATGTGATTTCTAGTATTAGACAGATAGATAGGTAGATAGGTAGGTAGGGAGGCAGATAGATAGACAGATGATAGATAGATAGATAGATAGATAGATAGATAGATAGATAGATATTTCCCAATATTATTCTCTTCTGGTATATCACAAACCTTGAACTGGATTTAGAGATTCACCTCATAAATATTCTGCATATGCTATGAAGAGCCTTGAAGGTACCTGCTACGTAAAAACAGAAGTAGAAGAAATAGAGTAATAAAAAAGCCACGTAAAGATGGAAAGCACAGAGATAATCTGAATACTGTACTGTATCACATTGTCTTTGTATCGTTTGACTGCTGAGAAAATAATAACAACTGTTAAAAGAAATGCTGCTGGATTACTTCAATTTATATATTTTTAAAATGCTTTGACTCCAAAATTTAAGTTCAAGGACAAGTTACTGGGGAAAAGGATTTCTATTTTTGTTTATACAGAAAATGAAAAGCTGTGGATTCCTTCCAGACTAACATGGTTTGATCAAGCAAGACCTCCTGAAACAGTGTTCCAGGTGATTCAACATTCAAAACATACTACAGCCAGGATTTCTTCATCTTCTTAGGATCCCCCATGACAGCGCCCCCTACCAGCAGGAAGCAGTTTGGAAAGAACGACACTCAAATTTCCAAATATTGTTTATAAATTTTTGCTTTTATTTAAGTGGGCTTGGTTATAAATGGTTAATGACCACAACCAATCGTTTTAAAAGGAAAAAGGGAAATTATGGTATAGATATGAATACTTTGTTTTAAAATGGATATTCATTTATTGATACAAATTTAAGATCAATTTTGTGATATGTATATTTCTCTTGTTTAGGTATTGTGTTTATATAGCTCGTTTAGAAATGAAATGTATAATTTAATACAGATTTTAGATAGTTACCTATAACAGTCAAAACTTATAGCTAGGTGAATTAGGTTTTCTAGATATGTAGAGAAGTATGTATTTGAGATGAATAGGCATTCTTTAAACCTTTCAAAGGCCTACAAAATATGGCATTTAAAATGGTTTAGGGTTTTTCTTAACAGTGAGGCACAATTGCTCCTGGCACCACCACCTGCGTCAGAAAGGAAAATGGACATGTTATGGAGTTTGCCTCCAATATGGCAAGACTAGCCATTTGGACAAGATACTGCTCTTGTCTGGACTGTTTAACTTTATGCTGTATAACTGGACATGTAGGACCCACAGAAAAATGACTGCTGATACAAGATGGACATTGCTACAGGATTCCTGCTTCATGAGTCTGCCAGACATTCTGCAGGACACAGAGAAAAATGACTGACAACATGCCAAAACAGATGGACAGTTTAAAGTTTCCTGCTTTGCTGAGGAGTCTGCCAGACACACTATGGCCTATGGGCTGAAGATGGAAGATTACAAAACTTTGGGTGACTGACCAGGCAGTGAGTTGTCTCTGTCATTTCTAGACTTTATATATTATCCTTCTGTGGTCTTTGATGGAGTTAAAGACAGATAGTTATGGTTATAGTTTTCCTTAATTAGGATTAAAGATAAGTTACATATAGGACTTTAGATGCACTAAGATAGGATCGATGATAGAATATTTTCTTTAAATCTTACTAAATGTTAACGGACTAAATATTGTTAACTGTGATTCTTATTTGATAACTGTTGTGTGATATATTTTGCTATGTTAAGGTTAAAACCCTTTTTTATTTTAGTCAGAAAAGAGATGATGGGAGATATCATTCTGTAAATATGCTTCTCTTATTGTATAATGAATAAAGCACTGTTGGCCAATAGGAAAGCCAGATAGGCGGGACTAGGAGACTAGGAGGAGAGAGGAAATAGTTGGGAGGAGATCCAAGATGGAGGACCTACAGGATAGGATGCCGGCCTCTCTCTCCAGTAAGAACAGACCATGTGGAAATACTTAGATTAATAGAAATGGGTTAATCATTAAGACAGAGCTAGCTGATAAGAAACTAGTAACTGCCCTAAGCTTTGTATCAAATACAGTGTTTCTGTGTATTTTTTGGGGCTGGTGCAGCTGTGGGTCCAGGCCGGCAGGGGAAAAACCTTACTTGTAAGAGATACATTTCAAACTTTGAATACAAAATTAACTCCATAAAGAAGGCAGACCCAAGTCAATTTACACTTCTCCTTAATACAGAAAGGAAGATGTGAAACATGTGATGTTTGGTTTTAATTGTCAACTTAGCAAAATCTGCAATCACTAAGGAAGAGGGTCTCAGTAAGAAATTGGATTGGGTTGGCCTATGAAGGATTGGATTTTGCCTGCATATGTGTCTATGTGCCCTACATATATGCCTGGTGCCCAAGGGCACTGGATCCCCTCAAACCAGTTACGTGGTTATGAGCTGAAGTGATCAGTGCTCTCTCTCCAGTCCTAGTGAGAAATCTTGATGTGTTGAGCTGGGGAGATCCACCCTGGATGTGAGTAGCACCTTTTCATGGACTGGGCTCTGGGCTGAATGAAAAGGAGAGGCAGCTGAAAGCTGACTGGTGAGAATGCATGCATCTTCTCTTGGCCACGGATGTGACCACCTGCTTCAAGTTCCTGCCACTGGGAATACCCTATGTGACCTGTAAGTGGGAACTGGGAGCCAAAATAAATTCTTTCTCCCCTGTCACTTTTTTTTTTTTTTTAAATCACAGAAACTGTAAGTGAAAGTAAAATAGGGCATTCACACACTTGAAATCTAAGGTAATGTAACAACCCATTAGAGTCAATTCCTCAGTAATAGAGGCCAACTGGTTTGTGTGTTCCTCATTATTTTTTCAGAAAGACCTCATTCAGGAGGAAGTTTTGGGTTTGACAAGGGACAAGGATTTGGTAATTTAATCACAAAACACATTACAGCTGGACTTAGGTATGGGTACCAGTCTTATGGCTTCAAGAGAAAGAGCATAGTGACCTATGCATTAATTAGGTCAGTGGTGAGGTCTTGCTTTGCACGATTAAGATTCTGGGTTTGATGGGAGAAGGATGGAGGGGTACAAGAAGGATATACAAGAGAAGTGAAGACCTATCATTTCATCTTCCACTGGTTACTGTAATGCACACAAAGGCCACCTACAGTGATGCTTTATGTATCCCCAATTCTTTAGTTGTGCTCACTTTTTATCTCTGACCCTTGATTGACTTTAACTTTTTCAAGGACAGAAGTTACAGTATCTTGTGTTTTCCCAGGACTCAGGTTCAGCTGCAGCACTCAAATGTAGCCAACTGTGTATTTGAGTCAAAGAGCTTTTGTCTTTCATGGAAGAAGAGAAACACCATCCTTGGCACATTAGGAACCATTTAAGATTTTTATTGGTGGGCAATGGGTGGGGGGGACAGTAAGGGAAGTAATTTTTCCATATACATCTTTGATCTGGACTTGAGACAAATGGTAGTAACAAGTAACTTTATTAGCCATCTCACAGATATTTGTCCTTAATTTCACAGTGTCTTTAAATAGTTGGAAAGTATTATGCACACCCTCTATTCTAAACGTACTTGGAAGGCAGACAATATGTTTAGTTTCCCTTTATCTTCCAGCATCTCTGCTAGGTCTCCTTTTCTCCAGGAGGTCGTGTACCAGGAAAAAAGACGTGGCCAAAGGCACATATACACAATTTCCTGTGGCAATAATAGAAGAGTTTCTAAACCGTAATATATAATTAACAAGATGCTCCAAGGACCAGGAGCCTAAAGAACCTTACTGACCCTCATGTCTGCCATTTGAGCTCATATTCCCATCCAGTGAATAAAAGCCTACTTACCTTTCTGCAGATGAATAAATTCAGAATAAGCTTCAGGTTGATTTAGATTTTTAAACAACTTTGTGTGTTTGAGGGTTTTGCATGCATGTATGTATGTGCTCTACATCTGCGGCTGACACATGTAAAGGTAAGGAAATAGAATCGGACTAAGGGTATGGAGAACCAAATCAGGGTCCTCAGCAAGAGCAACAAGTGCTCTTAACTGTTGTGCCATCTTCCCAGCCCAATTTTAGGGTCATTTAATCCCGTTCAAAATGGCAGCACTTTTTAAAAGTTAAAATCTTAAAACTTCATGAACTATTCACTACAAAAAACAAACAAACAAAAGCCAATGACGACCAATAACATCACTCTTGGCAGATTCTTTTTGCTCATCTTCCCACACTCATGTAATGGTGATCTTTTTGCTCATAAACTTAATGTGACTGAATTTTTTCACTCAACATTAAATTCTACATTTAACATTCAAAAATCCCTTTTTAAAAATATTTGTGCAAATGTACACATACACACACAAAATCTTTCATGTACCATGGTACTTGTTGAGGTCACAGGGTAACTTCAGGGAGTTAGCTGAAGCATTTACCTGAGTTATCTTGCTAGCCCTAAACAAATTTTAAATTCAGTATTACTGAATCTGCATACCAACATTGAATGTGTGGAATCAATTCTCTCCTTTCAGAAGTTCCACACTTTGTGGGACTTTATGTGAGTTCCAGGGATCACATTCAGGTTGCCAGTCTTGCCTCAGCCAGTGCTTTTACCTGAGCCATCTTGCACAAGTTCACCTCTGCACATGTTTTTAACCCGAATCAGTAAGCACAAGACTACTTCTCAGTCCCAGTTTTGCCTCTAGTAAAGGTACAGTAAGAAGTGGCAACTACGGTATCAGGTCAACTGGGCCCAAAGTACACCCTGTGTGAGATCTTGTCAGCCTGAGATTGCCCCATTACTGGGTGGCACACCTCTGTGGATACGGAGCATCCTCTTTGTGGGGTTTTCTTTCTCTCCAAGGACTAAGTGAAAGGGCATGTGATTTTGACTTAAGATTCCATCCCATTCTCCAATTGCACAGTTTCTATAGTGGACAACTCTAAGGCAGGTATTCTAAGCCAGCAAATCAGCACTCAAAGGTATCCATTCTGTTCAATACTTCACATGCAGAGACAGTATGTATACACACTGTGGAAGTTGATGGATGTGAACATGTTAAACCTCACTTGGATCCTGGCTCAGCTGCTTCCTAGCTGCACATCTTACATACATAAATCACTGGTCCTCTTTCTGCTTCTGTGAATTTGCAACTCAAGGCCAACTGTATACACTTCATGAAATTGTGATGAGCACTGTTGCTGAGCAGAAAACTTCAGAGGCAAGCACTGCCATCATTGTTTCAAATGCACGTGTATTATTCTAAGTACTTATACATCAGTAGCCTTGTGGAAGCACCTGGGTCCCCTGGCCAGTTGTACTATTTTCCTTAAAATCTAAAAAAAATTAATAAAGAATTGAGGCATTCATTCATTAGGACACATCTACTAATGGTCTTTGGTATGGAAGTCTGACATTAAGCCAGAAATGAGTAGGAGGAATTATAGACCCATATTGGAAAATCAATAGCCTTTGCCACCACTTCTCAACCAAGACCCAAAATAGAACAGCAATGTAAACATACACAGTCATTTTATTTTTAAACAGTAGTGTCAGTACATGTGGTCCAAGAATGGAGTTGTGTGAGGGAAATTCTGAATGCTTCTGACAAAACTCCAAGAAACAAGACAAGAGTCTTATGACTTGTTCCTTCAATAACATGGATTTGTTCTTGGAATGTGTTATAGTACCCCAGGTGTAACAGATAGTTAAGATTATCCACTACAACTGGATATTGTTATTTATGTGTGTGGAAAATCTTTTTGTCACATGCAGTTTACTCAGGTGAGTCTTCTTAACCCTCAGAGTATAAATTGTCTGGTGCTCTGACTCCATTCTCCCAGCTCCAAGCTCCTTAGATTGGTGAACACAGTAGGGCATGTACCCAAAGGGGAGCAGGACTAAGGACCACAGCAGGGCTTGTTCAAAGTGGCCTTAGTCTCTGACTCCAAAGACTGTGGATGGAGTTGCCTCAAATGGCATGCATAAGGGAACACATTGCACTCCCATCCCAAAGCGATGCAACAAAACCCCAGAAATTGAGTTTGATGGCTACCAGCTTACAAACACTCCAAGGATATTCTCAGGTGATATGTACATGCCTAGCACCAAGTCAGACAGTATTCAGAGAGTAAATAAAGCTTTTGGAAAGCGACTAAGGAAGAGACACTGGTTAAAACATTGTCATTACACACACAAATGGGATAGTTTCTCACCAGTAGTGTAAGCAAAACATAAACTGTATTAATGGGGTTAGTAAAGTAACTGGAAATCAGGGTAGAGTTACTGTTCCATGAAAGAAAAGCTAGAAGAAAGGGAGTCATTTCAACAGTCTGTGGCTCCATCCTGGGTTCTCAGAAGGAGACATGGTCTAAAACCAGTGTGTCTCAGTTTGTTCTATTCTGCTATGATAAAACACTGACCAAAGCGACTCGGGCAGGAAAGAGTTTATTTGGCTTATACTTCTACATTACAGTCTATCACCCGAATGATGTCAAGGCAGGAAGGAGCTCAGGGCTAGAACCTGAAGGTAAGAACCAAAGGAGAACTACAGAGGACCACAGCTTATTGGATTGCCTTTGTTTAAACAGCTAGGGGCAGCACTGCTCAGTGAGCTGGTCCTTCCTCACATCAGTCATTAATCAAGAAAATGCCCCATCAGACTTGTCTACAGGCCAGTCTGATGGGAACATTTCCTCAGTTGAGGTCCCTTCTTTCCAGATGATTTTAGCTGGCTTCTGTTGGCACCTGCACTCATGCACATGTACACACACCCACACAAACAGTAATAAAAATTATTTTAAAGTTCTAGTCTTTAAAAAATTCAAACACCTTAAAAACTTCAAATTCTCTTTAAAATATTAAAATATCCAAAATCTCATTAAGTGGATTCCCGTACAATCAAAATACAAGTTACGTACTTTCTAATTCCAAGAGAATAGAATCAGGGCACAGTTACAGACAAATCAAAGCAAAAGCAAACTCGAACAGATAAATAACTGAATGCCCCAACATTTGGGACTCATGATTTTCTGTGCTCCAAAAGGCTTATATAGCTTCTTCTTCAGCTCTGCCATATGGCACAAATGTGTTTGATAGGTTCACACCAGCTCCACTCCACATCTGCCGTCGTGCCTGCTGACCATCCTACAGTCCTGACTTCTTCATTATGCTGGGGTCTCCACTGCAACTGACTGCATTCACCAATAGGTTCTCTTCAGGGACTATGATCCCACTACAGGATGCCAAACCTCACTTTCTCTCCAGGGCCCCTTTATTCTTCTTGCTCATGCAACCAAACCAAGTACCACATGGGAGATGCTTACACATTACCAAGTTTTGCTACAAGCTTGAGATGCAGGATTGGCCTCCTCTGGAGGACAGGTTCTGTGAGCTGACCATGAGGAAATACTTCACCTCAACAGGGCTGGCCTTTTGTTAATCAGCTGATTTCAGCCCCAAATAACCAGCATCAACTGTCCCAGTAAAGCAAAGATTTCACTCGGTGGTACTGGCCTCTTGTTATTCATAGCCAATTCTTCAGCCCCAGCTGTCCAGATATTACACATTCATAATTCAAATACATTTCACAAACGAACCATGATGGGAGATGTCATTCTGTATATGTATCTCATACTGGTTAATGAATAACCAGTTGGCCAATAGGAAAGGAAGATAGGGAGGGACTAGGAGACAAGGAGGAAAGAGGAAGTAGGAAGGAGGAGTCAGTCAGCATGGAGAGACCGGGAGACCAGACGCCTGCCTCATACTCTTTGCTTCCCTCTGAATCTTTACAAGTCTGGTCTCAATCATCTGCATTCCTCTCAACACTCTTTAAAACTCCCACAGCTTGTTACACTTTTTATATTCAATGGCTTTTTTCAAACCAAAGTTCCAAACACTTCTATTATCTCTCTTAAAACAAGGCCAGGTCTATCATAGCAATAGCTCACAATCCTGGTAACAATTTCCGTCTTAGCCTCTCTGTTGCTGTGATAAACACTGATCAAAAGCACCTTGGGGAGAAAAGGGTTTATTTGGCTTATACTTCTACATCACATTACATCATTGAGAAAAGCCAGGACAGTAACCTCAAAAGTGGTTCTTCAAATCCTATACATATTCTTTATCTACTTTAGTCATGTGTAAAAACCAAAAACAAGTGTGGAACACAGGAGGGAGGAATCTGGTTTTTATTTCTGGGAAATAGCAATACTTCTCATTACATCTCACAATCTGCAAGGGAAGGAAAGTGTAGTAGAGACCATGGACATCTTGTCTCTCACTGTAAGGGCATGGAAAATGGTAAGGATATCCAGCTTTGATGGACAGGAATTGACAAGACAAGATCCCTTGTGCCTGGGGTAGAATTACAGCCAACAGCACTTGTGGTCTAAGTTCACTTCCTTAAGGGGAGGTTTCCATGGAATGACCGTGATTCCCAACATGGCCAGAAAACCCATCAATCCCACTCATAGGGCAGATGATCAAAGGAGCTGCACTCTTCCCTCCCGAGTAACTTAGGCTGAAGTAGGGCCGGACTGGCCCACAGAAGGTAGCATGAGAGAAAGTAAAGGTATGACATCTCTCTGTCACATTGTAGAAGGAGACCTCACCAGCATCATAGTCCAAGAAAATCCCTACCCGCTGAAGAGGGGGTCCGAAGGGGGAGGGCAGTCATCGGGGAGGTAAGAGCCCAATATTCTTTCCCATACCACAACGACACTGCCCAGAATCCATTCTGGGGTGCTGAGGTCACTCCACCTTTTCTGCACACCGAGTCTTCACAGACACCTATGGTCCACTTGGCTTTATCTCCCACCTCTACCTCCCAGTAATGTCTCCCAGCGATGAAGCACGGAGAGCCCAAGACACAGGGAAACAGATTGAACCGTTCAGGGTTGTCTGGTAGGTCCTGCTGGAGATAACTGTACCGTACCTTGGCGAAGGTTATCGGAAAGGATAAGGCTGGGGTAGGCTGTGTCTGGGTCCAAGGTCACATCAACTGTAGAAACAAAGGGGGAGGGGCAACAGAAAGTCAGAAGAGGCCACTCAGGACCACCTGGCATTTCACCCACTTCCCTGGAACACACCTGAAGATAAAGCTGAGTATTACCAATATATACAGGGAGACCTAGCACTGCTGTATACACTCAACATCAATAGACATGCTGGGAAACATGCATAGTCAGAACACAACAGACAGGCCCTTAGTCATATATAATTCAGGAGTTGCTCTTTTAATTAATTTGCTGAAAAACCAATGAAATTTTGGCTTATAGATTTTATGGAGCTCAGAATTTTGTGAAGGGAATGAAATCTGCCCAACTTGCCATCTTTCAAATCATTCTTTCATTTCTTCTCAGATTCTGTCCATACCCTATTCATGTTTTCCCCTTTACTTTTTGAGATAATCTATACAAATCACATTCTTTAGTTTCAAACAAACTATGAAGCAAAACATGGCTTTAAGCTGCCAGTTCCCTCAGCTTCCCAACCACTGGGGTTAAAGGCATACACTACTATATTTGGCCTCTGCCTAGTTTTTGGTTTTGTTTTGTTTGTTTATTACAAGGTCTTTCCACATAGGCCTGCCTGTCCTGGAATTCACTCTGTAAACCACTGGCCTTAAAGTCAGAGATCCACCTGTCTCTGGCATTCAAGTGCTGGGATTAAAGGTATGCAACACCTCACCTGGCTGCCTGGCTTGTCTTAAATAGCTTACTCCATTACTCCAGCTTTGAATCTAACACTGTGGATAATTCATGTCACATCCTTTGGTATTTAGTACTATTGTCCTTAGACATGTTCTGTCTTCCAGCTTCAAATGCACACATGTCCCCACTCATCCCATGTACTACCTCTCAGAAAGAAAACCCAGTCAGGTCAAACCATTCCAACAAAAGGTTCATGACAGGGCAGAAGAGATGGCTTAGAGATGGTACACTGCTCTTCCAAAGAACCTGAGTTTGGGTCCTAACACCTATGCCAGTGTGGATCACAAACACTTGCAATTTGAGCTCCAGGGAATCCAGCACTGTTTTGGAGCTCCTACTGTTCCCACATGTGCATGGATACAGTCTATATATAAAGTTGAAAAAATAAAAATAATGCTAGAGAAATGGCTTAGCAGCAAAGCATGCCCAAGTTTGATTCATGGTACCCACATAGCACAAGTCTGACTTCTAGTGGTACAAGGGACACATATAGGTACACAGACATGCATGAAGGCAAAACAGCCATACAAATTCAATGCTTTAAAAATAAAAACAAATCTTGACAAAAAAAGAGTAAATTCTTAAAAAACAAAAATGAAAAGCCTTTTGACAAAATTCAACGTCCCTTCATGATACAAGACTAGGGAATGAGGGACATACATCTACACAACAAAAGCAATTTACAACAATCCTGTAGCCAACATCATTCTAAATGGAGAGAAACTCAAAAGCACTGACAGTACAGGATGTTGTTCTGGCTGGTTTTATATCAACTTGACACAAGATAGAGTCATTTGGGAAAAGGCCTCTCAACTTTAAAAAAGAAAAGCCTCTATATTGTCTTCATATAGGCGTTCAAATTTTCTCATTGATTGATATGGGAATGCCCAGACCTCTGGGCCATGTCACCCAGTCACCCATGGGCAGGTGGATGTGAGGTGTTTAAGAAAGTAGACTTAGCTGAGTGGTAGTGTTTGCCTAGCAAGCCCAAAGCCCCAGATCCAGTCCTTTGCTCTGGAAAATAAAAAAGGATTCAACAAGCCACAAGGAGGAGCTTTCCTCCATGATACCTGTATGAGTTTCTGCCTTGACTGTCCTACCTGAAAGTGCAGAAAGAAATAAAGAAATAAACCCGTTCATAGTTGTCTTATCCTGGTAGCACAACCCTAACCAAGACAGGAATTGGTACCAGCAGTGGGCAATTGCTATAAAGACTGACTGTGTGTTTGGGGAGGACTGTGATTACATTTGAACTTTATGCTCGAAAAGTCTCTGAGTGCTCACAGTTCAGTGGGTTGTTCAGTTTGAATTTGGAAGGCAAGAGTGTTCAGAGAAATGCAAATGATGGGAGGCCTGGCTTGTGAAGTTGCAGAAAGAGGCAAAGGCTACTGTGGCCTTCTGTGTGGTGCTTTGTGATAAGAATCAGTGGTGTCTAGTCAGCTGGAGCTGAAGAATCAGCTGTGATTAAACAGAGACCAGCACCAATGAAGTAAAACTTTTTCTTTGCCAGGACAGACGTCCCATTTCTCCATACCTACTCAGTTTAGCACTTGAAGTCTTAGCTAGTCCTGGACTAGAACAGCTAAAGGAGATCAAGGGGCTACAAACAGGAAAAGAATTCTTCATGTCTTTACTTGAAGGTGACATAATGTTTTAAGCATAAAAGACCCTGAAGAATCCATCAGGAAACTTCTACAGCTGATAAACCCTTCAGCAATGTAGCAGAATATAAAATTAACACACAAAAATAAGTAGTCTTTTTATATACAAATGACAAACATGCATCAAAAAATTTTGTTTGTTTTTTAGCCAGGCAGTGGTGCTGCATGCCTTTAATCCCAACATTCATGAGGTAGAGGCAGGAGGATCTCTGAGTTTGAGTTCAGCCAGATCTATAGAATGAGTTCTATAGCCAGGGCTACACAGAGAAACCTGTCCCAAAAAACAAAACAAAAGATAAAGGAAAATTAGGAGGATTAAGTGGCACAGGTGATAGGAGAGCAGGGTTACAAAGGGTTATATGGGGAAAGAAAAACCACTAAAGTCTTTTTGAAAGTTACATGGAAACCTAGTACTGTAGAAGCATACATACATACATACATACATACATACATACATACATATAAAATAAACTTAAATGAAGTTACCACATAATAATATTCAGGGGACAATGTTCCAACTAAACAGGATAAACTACCTAATAACCTGTTTCCAGGACCATGAATGGGTTACATCTGTTTTTTTGAGTTGTTGCTCAATGGTGTCTCATAGACACTGCCTCTCTTCTCACATTACAGTCCACTGCCAACACTATTGGTTATCCCCATCAATTTGATGGTCTCTGTTGCCGAAGACACTACATACTTATATCATAGAACATGGAGAAATTGAGTTGGTGCTTCACCCCTACCTGCTAACATTTAAAAGTGGTATACATGCTACTGGAGAATAAGTAATCATCAATCTCCCCCAGCTCAGAATCCTGTGAACTGTAGTAAGACATGCCTGTAAGACATGAACACTAGTACAATAGTGGCACAAATGTTATGGGGAGTACCCAACACTTTATGACTGAATTTTAGGCTTGCTTTACAAGATGGAACCTATACTTGATGCTGTCAGTGAGGTTAAGAACCGAGAGTATATAGGTCATTGGCCATAGGGGACAGTTATTATGTTAAATGAACAGTGCAATGAAGTAACCACTAGTGACACATTAGTATATGCATAGTACATTGCAGTAGATGGTAACTAGCCCAGAGTACTACAAATAGTCAGTGTAGTCAGTCCTAAATGGGATGCCTGTATAACATTCCTCCTCTCAATCAGGAGTATATGCAAATGAAGGAGTGGAAAGATTTTGAGAGCCAGAAGTGGTAGATGACTTCAAGGAAACTGTCTTCCAACATAACAGAGCAGCTGCACATATAAACTCACATACAATATGACATCATGTACAAAAGCCCGATAAGCTCAAGCCAGGCAAAATTCTAGCATGGAGGTGGGAAAGTGGGCATAAAGTACCACCCCTAGCAAAGAAGCTATTCATAGTTGATAGCTGCTTGAAGAGGGGAAATCAGTTTTTCTCAACAGAATGACACTAGATATATCAACTGCATTCCAAGGCTACTGACTACTGAACAGACTCCATGCTCAGTAGACAGCCAACACAAGTTGAATTCTATGGTTCTTGCTGCTGCGGCTGATTTTTAAGAGAAAGAACATGAAGTAGGATGGGTAGGGATGTAAGGGAAGATATGGGGGTAGATGGAGCAGGGGGAAAGACTATGATCAAAATATATTGAATGAGATTCTCAAATGAATAAATACTTAAAAAGTCCATGATAGGTAACAGGTGAGGTGACCCCGTGGTTCAAAAATCTGTCCACAAAAATCACCTATCTACTCTCACACACTTTCTTTTAGTCCTACAGACTTAACAAAGGCCCTTTCCACGCAAAGTTCACATCTGCCGATGAGCAATATATCCAGCCCCAATTTGTCTTTCTTGTGCATGGGTACATTCCGTATCCCCAACCACACTGTAAATTCCAAGGGCAGAGTCATGCTCTCTACAGCATCTCATATGCTAGCCTGTGACACACTCAGCCAGTTTTCAAAGAAACAAGTATCAAAGGTAGGAAAGATGGCTCAGCAGTTGAGAGCAGTTGCTGCTGCTGTTGGACAACACCTGGGTTTTATCCCTACCACCTACATGGTGACTCACAACCATTCTGTAACTCTAGTTCAAGGGAATCTGACACCTTTTTAAGGCTTCTGTAAGCAGCAGGAATACATGTGGTACACATCATGTATTGCAAATACTTAAAATGCATGAATATATAAACAAACAAACATTGGTAACAGTCTTTGTCCCAATTAAAGAAGACCTAGTAACTAAAGGTTGGAAGTAAACACAACTCAAATTGGGGTTTCCTGGAACCAGGCTGACTCAGTCTCTGAATAAGTTAAAAATGGATGTCTACGTGTTGTCTGATTTTTACCCAGAGCATACTTTTGAAAGGCTAAGACCCCCAGACTCACCAGCATGAAAAATAAGAGCTGATTCAATCATTTCTGTTAGTGACAAACAGCACACTGGCCCAGACACTGGGTGGGAAGATATGTACTTCAGTGGGATTTTTCTGTTTCTGGGGGAACCATGTGTCTAGAAGTTCACAACTCTTTAAAGTCACAAAGTTGTCTCTTTAGGAAGCACACAGAAACAACCAGTGGCTTCTGGCTGTATGCTCTTTGTATATATGCAACTAAAGGATCCAAACTCAGGCAGCCTCAAACCACTTATAAGAGGGTTAGGTTCACAGAACTTTTATTCCTTTCTTCAACATTGTTTGTTCTCTAGCACATACCTGAGTATAACTGAGCCTCTCTCAATTCTGAAAGAAGAACAAGAAAGAAAAGAAGTTACTGAACCTGTGTGTCATTCTAGGAAACATGTTAAATGAGTTTAATTCAGTTAAAAATCATAAAGCAGTGGAATCTACTAGCATTCCAGAACCCTCTTGTGTCAACTGGGCACTGATTTCTATGTTCACTGTTATCACTGTTATGACTCTATGTCTGCTTATCCACATGGGAGGTTTTTTCTTTCTATCCTTCATTTTCTTTTTTGACGGGGAGTGGGGAGGATGGGGGTGGGGGGGGGAGGGAAGGAGAAAGAGACAGGTTTTCTCTGTGTAACAGCTCTGGCTGTCCTGGAACTTGATTTGTAGACCAGGTTCAACTCAGAGATCCACCTGCCTCTGCCTCCCAAGTGCAGGGATTAAAGGCACATGCCACCATCGCCCAGATTTTTTTTTTTAAAAAGACAGTCTTACTATGTAACCCAGGCTGACCTGAAACTCACTATATGGCCCAGGCTGGCTTCAAATTCATGACAGTCGTCCCTGATCATCTGTTCAAGTATTAGGTTTACAGGCATGACCATTATGCTTTGCTCATGGAAGGATTTTTAGGGCTAGAGGGCTTGGGAACCCTGGCTATACAGATAACATGTGTGAAGTTGGTAGAACACAGTATCAGACTAAGTCACAATCAAGAATTCCACCTTCCAGGGAGCCATTGGACTCCTGCAAAGGCAAAAAATTCAAATGCACGACATATATATTTACAAGTCTTAATTTGTACAAACCGTCTGCTGTAGAGGCTGAGTGGTTCAAATGACACCCACTGCCATCATTAATTTATGTGGGATTCTAGTTGGCCAGGGATTTCACTCAAGAGTCTTTGAAGTGGCAAAGGAAGAGGAAGAGAAATAAACAAGAATCAGATTGAGGAAAGCCACTTCTGAACTAGCTACTGAACTAAATGTAGTTGTAGAGTGCAAGTATGGCACACCTATAATCCCAGAGGCTGAGGGCCTGAGGCAGCAGACTGGCAAGCAGTAGGCTAGACTGGGCTACACATTAAGACTGTCTCAACAAAACCCAAACTAAAATAATGACAATAATCAATAATGTGAATTATAGGGAAGCATATGCAGGATGTATGTGTGTGTGAGGGGTGACACAAATTAAGCTACCCAGGTAGAGTCTGGTCTCTCCTTATACCTTTATGTAAGTTTCAACTCCCAAACTCAGGTCAACAGGTTTGCACTTTCTGAGGCATCTTGCTGACCCTCCTGAACTCTCAATATGCTCAGCTTCTTCCCAAGAAATAAAACATCAAGAGCCCAGTAAATAGGCAAATTTACCTTGGATTTTCTCCATATCTGACTGCATTTTTTCTAAGGACAAAAGAGAAGAGATTCAGTTTGTATTTGTTCCCATTGGGAAATATATGCTCAGATGACAATGACATACAGATATCAGAATATAAATCCACTTCATCTCCTCATATTACCTGTAAATTGCTTCAGACTTTCTGTCAAGAACAGACATTTTTGGGCAAAAATGTGGATTTTCTCTTGTAGATCTGGAGGGTGTGATCCAGGGCTCAGGGATCCTGATTCTTTCAGCCCTAAAATAAAACAACAAACCCCTATGATTTCTTTCTCTCAATTCTCCAACCTCCTGAGGCCCGGGCTGTGGCCTGGCTAACCTGTCTAACAATGTAGAACCAGCTACTACACGCTTTCAGTGTTCTTTTAAATCACCTTTAGAGAAAGTGAGAGATAACCTTAGTCATTTTCATCTCTCCCAAAGCACTGGCTCGTGGCTTTGTAAACATTAAATCTTCAGTGGGTGCACTGACTCCTTCCTGCAATTCCAGTCCTCAGGAGGCAAGTATGTGTAAGGGATCACTGCTTGCTTCTGGCCATCTAGGGCTACACAGTGGATCTTGCCTTAAAACTTCCAAACAACTAGGCAGTGGTGGCACATGCTTTTAATCCCAGTACTCATAGGCAGAGGCAGGTAGATTTTCCAGTTCAAGGCTAGCCTGGTCTACAGATCAGAGTTCCAGGACAACCAAGTTACACAGAGGAACCCTGTCTCAAAAAACCAAAACCAAAAGAACCTTCCAAAACAAAGCAGACAGAAAAGGAAGTCTTTAATATTAAAATGAATTATGAAGCTGACCTTGCCAGAAAGAAAAAGTTTTCATGGCAAAAAAACCTTGTGGGCAATTATCTAGAATCTTCAGGTTCCCAAACAGAGAGAATGCTATCTTTAGAAAGAGAGGTATGTGTGAGGGATAAGACCACTTCCTAACCACTAAAAAAGGGACTGTAGAGCAAAGACTTGCCTTCTCTCACCTTCCACACATTGTAGCTCATGGCTGGACAATCTTTCTCTAAGGATTCAGGCATTACACTGGCCTGCGCTTGTCACCTGGCAGAATGCATCCAGGCAGTACTCTGGTCAGCCCAGGGTTCCATGATTGCTAGTCTGCAGGTATACACTCTTTTTATGCTCTTTTGCCTTCCAGATCTGCTCTGCTCTCTCTCTCCCTCTTCTCTTCTGTTCCAGGTGCCTCTATGTCTCTTCCCTTCCCCCTCACTCTCCTTTCTAAATAAACTGTTAACTGTTAACAAAAGAACAGAATTTTTAAAAATCTGCTGCTTCAAGGGTCAGGGAAGACAGCTCATCAGGTAAAGGAGTCTGCAGCTAGAGCATTCCCTAAACTCACTTTGTAGAAAGAGAACCAATTAGGTAATCCTCTGATCTCTGTATGTGTTTCTGTATATAATAATCCATCATGTTTTTGAGATCCCTCTCTCTCTCTCTCTCTCTCTCTCTCTCTCTCTCTCTCTCTCACCACACACACACACACACACACACACACACACACACACACGAATAATTTCTCTTTAAATCTGCATAGGCTTCATTTTAACATTCTAGCAGTTTTCTTGGTCTACATGAGGACCACACTGCAAGCATGGTAAAATGGGAAGAAATTAGCCACCACACCAACTCAGAGCTATATCTGTAGCTATCTACACACTTATAAAATTGTTATTATGCTTAGGTCAATGAAACTTTAGATTTTAGAACTCATACAGCCAAATCTATATTTTTTTCTTAAAAAATAGTATAGGCCCAGTAGGCAGTGATGGCATACACCTTTAATCCCAACAGGGGCAGAGGCAGGCAGATCCCTTGAGTTTGAGGTCATCCTGGTCACCAGAGTGAGTTCCAGGATAGCCAGGGGCTACACAGAGAAACCTGTCTCAAAAAAAAAAAAAAAAAAAAAAAAAAAGAATTTATTTTTATTTATGTTTATGTGTGCCTGTATGTATGCCACATATCCGAGTGCCTGTGGATGCTAGAAAAGGGATCCCTTAGATCTGGAATAACAGGTAACTTATAGTTAGGTGCTGGGAAACAAATGTTGGTTTCTGGAATAGTAGCAAGATCTCTTAACTACTAAACTATATTTCTGTGGTTCCCAAACCTAGTCTTTACAAATTCCTAGGGTCTGAAATAGTTGACTCTCATGTAAGGTTGATGGTTTGCCATCCCTGCCCTGCATCAAAAACAGATATAATAGAGCAGGGTTTATAGACGAGTAGTAGAGCACATTTCTGGCACATGAAAGGCCCTGGGTTCAATACCTGGTACTAGATAACAGGGAAAAACAAAACAAAACAAAACCAAATTTCACAAAACCCTCATACAAAACAAAAACAAAACTGGGCATTACAGCTCATTCTTATTAATTCTATGTAAGAAGCTGGAGCAGAGCCAGGTGGTGGTGGTGCTTGGGAGGCAGAGGCAGGTGGAGCTCTGTGAGTTTGAGTCTAGCCTGGTCTACAGGGCTAGTTCCAGGACAGCCTCCAAAGCTACAGAGAGAAACTCTGTCTCGAAAACCAAAACAAACAAAATCAACAAAAAACCAAAAGAAAACAAAAAATAGCTGGAGCAGGAGGATCAGAATTCTTAACTCTAGAAGACCTTATCTCAAAACCAAACCAAACCAAACTCAAATCCAGCAGACATAGGCTTACTTTCTTGTTGGCCACTCAACTGGGAATGTTACAACTTCCAATCCCTCTCCATCTCAGTAGCTCTGAGGACTACAGTTATCTGCATACATCTCCTAGCCAACCCATCAAATTGTATTTTCTGTTGAAGGACTTTAGTCAGCTTCCAATTTAGCTTTGTCAGTCTCATCCTGTAGGTATTCCCATATTAAATATTAAATATTTCTAGAGCCCAAATAGCTGTCCTGCAGCTAGAACTGTCTTGCCTGCTTGCCTGCTCCAAATTCTCCCTCTTTCCTCTGGTCTGGTCTTTTCTCCTCTCTTCCCTCCGTTTCTAGTGCATGGCAAACACATGTCATACCCCTGAGCTACATTCACTTTCCACTTGACAGCACAGAAGAGAAATGACTACAGCCAGAATCCATGTGACCTATCAATAAGTAAATAACTCCAAGCCAGTCACATCTTCCTTAGCCTTATTTCTCTGGTTATACTAAAGAATGAGAGAAAAAAAAAGGAAAAAATCTGAAATTTGCAGGAAGCACGTGTCATAATCTGTGCTTGTACTTTTGTCAAGCTCTGGAAGTAGTGTCCTCATACCTAACCACAGCACCCTCACTCTAGTATCAAATTAGCAGAAGTTCCAAAGGGTTTTTCTTTTTCTTCTTCTTCTTTTTTTTTTCTTTTTTTTTTTTTTTTTCTGGAGACAGGGTCTCACTATGTAGCTACTCCTGTCCTAGAACTCGCTATGTTGACCAGGCTGGCATCAAATTCACAAGATCTGCCTGCCTCTGCTTTGAAAGTGCTGTGATTAAAGGTGTGTTCCATTGGGACTGGCCAAGTTCTAAAGTTCTACTAAGGAGGTAAGGTTCCTCTAGTTCTCTGAACAATACTCTTCAGTGACAGCCAGCAATTTAGAAAGCTGTCTACTTAGGCGCTAGTCTCCAATTCGGGTTTACAGATGTGAGCCCACAGCCTTGGTTTACATCATAAGAACAGAAAAGTGTACCTGCTTAGTGTGTCTCCAATATCCTGTAAGAGAAAAGAAAAGGAAAACAATGAGACGCTATGCACAACTGAAGTTTTCTTCCAGATGTTCAATGAAAATACAGCTATGGGCCCACCCTCTCAGAGACACTAAGGACAAGGTTAATTGGGACATAATTCAACTTCAAGAACCTAGAAATAAGGCAAAAGAAGTAAGGATTTACCAACTCAGGCATCATCCTATTCCTGGGCTTCAGCTACCTACATGTGTAGTATACGTTTTAAAAAAAATATGAAATAACCACAAATAAACAGAACAGTCACACATATGATGAACTCCTGTTTGTTTACTACTCTCTAATTCCTTTTCTTTTCTCTTATACCATCTATCTTTTCCAGAATTGTATGTTTTCTTACCAAACTTCAGTTGTTATACAATTTAGGGGAAAGGGTAGGTGGGAGAAGGGAAGGGAGGGGGAACTGGGGTTGTTATGTAAAATGAAAACAAAAAAAAAAAAAAAAATGTTTGGGAAGCCAGTGTTGGCTGTGCATGCCTTTAGTCCCAGCACTTGGGAGACAGAGGCAGATGGAGTCTGAGGCCAGCCTGACTGGTCTACAAAGTGAGCTCCAGGACAGTCAGGAGTTTACAGAAAAATCCCATCTCAAAAACCCAAATAAATAAAGCTTGGGGATTTGAGCATTAATCTTAACCACTGTCCGTATTGTAATTTAATTAATTGACTTGATGCTTTTCACAACCATCACACTCAGCCCTACACTAGGTAATACAGAGCATACATTAATTACTATGACATGTATCCTTAAGTAGAGCAGTTGGTGATATAGATTGTGACCACTACTTACTATTTTTCCATTTGTAACTAGTAAGTAAAGTATTTGTGACCATTTTGGTTCTTATCAAACATTATCCTTAAGATGTGGCATCCATTGACAAGTTCAGCCTTTTTGTTTGTGTTTTGAAGAAAGCCCAATGCTAGGCATTAAGACTTGCATAATAAACAACACCTCTAGCCCTAAAAATTCTTGTCTAAATTATTTTACTTGATAGTTGCAAAAGATATTTCACTAACTTTAAAATCCATTCCATATGACTTACAAGAATCTCTTCTTATTGTGGATTTTTCTACTTTTTAAGTTTTTTTTTGTGTGTGTGTGTGTGTGTATGCTAGTTTTGACTGTGCACCCATACATGTCTTAATGAAGGAATGTAGTCTCAGATTTATAGCTAGCTATGAGCTGCCACATGGGTGCTGGGAATCAAACCCCATACTTCAGGAAGAGCAGCCAGTGCTCTTAACTGCTGAGCCATCTCTCCAGCCCCATCTCACCCCCCTTTTAAGACAGCATCTCATTATGTAACCTTGACTGGCTTCAAACTTGGAGAGCCACCTACCTCTGCCTCCCAAGAACAGAACTTATAGATTACTCTATTTAATGGGGTGTAACCCATTGCTATATTTATTTATTTTACAGTCTTTGTCACTCCTCTTGACCCCTCCTATCTTATTTGTCCATTCCCCATGATTTTGTTTCCTTTGCAAAACTAGCTCATACATATAATCACCAATCTTTTTTTTTTTTTTACCCACAAAGTATTATACTCTATTATTACTTTAAAATTTTATTTTCATTAGAGAGAGTGTGTGTGTGTGTGTGTGTGTGTGTGTTTTGGTTTGGTAGTATAGACTCTTTACTATGTAGCTACCCTACTCCTGGCTGACCGAAATTTATACAGACCAGGCTGGCCTCATTACTGCACTGATTCTCCTACCTTTGCCTAGGTGTGTGCTACCACTTCAGGCCCCTCAGTTATCTTTCTTCTTTTTAAAGTTTGCATGGTACTCTGCTGGCCATGTGATTACCTAACTCATCAACCTTTTAGGTTTGGAAGTTAAGACTATCTCAGGACTTACACATAATGTTGAGGCACATATTTTGCTATGTATTTTTTATACTTGGGTCTGACAATTTAAAATTCCCATCAAACAGATCTCTTTCACAACATCCCAAATACTTGCTATTCTAACTGATAAGTGACACCTTAGTATAGTTTTAGTTGGCAAATAATGCTGGTATACTTGTTTACACCCATGGGCCAATTTTATGTTTCTTTTGACTTTTGCCCATTTTCCTATAGAATACTCCTTCAATTTTTTTCTTCTTCAAATATCAATTTGAGAGCAGAAGTATTCCTATACATTGCTACAGTTTCTTCCTTTCTTCCCATACAATAGAGGGTCTTCTGAAAGCCTATGCCCTGTTCCATCTCAACCATCTTCTTAGTCATGTATACTTCCGATGCCTCATCATTTCAGACAGTGTCCTCTCACCCTATCCTTACCAGATACCCTCCCCATACTTTAAAAATGTTTAGTTTCTTCAAGCAGTCCTTCTAGATAAAGGCACAGACTTCTTGTCTCAAGGAATCTTCTCCACCATCCTTCAAATAGTCTCTACTCTTGACAGATTCTACTCACCACACCTGGTTACTTTTCAACTTTAATGTTCATTTAAAAAGCTTTGATATTGTTGTGCATCAACTACACCAAGATGGTCATCTACTTTCACTGTCCTGGTCATTCTGCCTCACAGGTAAGTAGTACCCTTTTCAAACTGTCCCCAATCTCTAGCAATAAAAGAGTGACATTCATTAAGGCTTAAGCTGTCTTCTCTTACTATGCTAAAACATGTTAGTAAACTTTTTCTTTAAGAGTTAGATGGTAAACACTTTAGGATTTATAATCTACACAAATACTCAGTACTGTTGACGTAATGGGAAAGCAGTGATGAATGTTATGCATATAAATGAGCAGGGCTGTCTAATAGAAACTAATAGACATCTAATCTCAATATCATACATTTTCACCTATGATGAAAAACATTCTCACATTTCCCAAATATCGTAAAATATAAAGACCCACTTAGTTCCAAGCATCAACAAAAACAAGACAGGCCATAATCTTTTCATTATTGTACTATCCCACGACTCCTTTTAAATGGCACTTATTATCATATGTGATAACCATTTACTTACTATCTAAACTTCAAACTAAAACAATTAAAGCTTATTTATCTATCACTTAATCCTAGTGCCTACCATGCCTGTACCAATGGAAGACAAGACAGGCAGGCAGGCAGTAGATCATCCACTGTGGTCTTGCTCTATGAGTACACTGGCTTTTCTCAGCTATTCTAGCACAGGCAAATTACAGCAATGTTCAGGTTAACTGTATCTGTTCTCTACTCCATGTCATCTGGCTGTGGTAGTACACAAATATATATTAAAATTACAGGATAATGAAAGGGTCTTGAATGATATGTGATTCAAATGCTTTATAATCTATATTGAGCAAATGAAATTAATGAGGCCCTAACGGTGTCATGGGCCTGGCCCATGATCAGACCACTTAGGGCAGGACAGGCCCAAAAACTAGGTTTTTCTTTTGTCTCCCATGATACAATTCAACTGAAGAACTGAGTTGTCAGTCCAACTTCTAGTACACAGGTTTTCCTTCTAAAATGGCCAACATTTAAGCATTTACAAAGGATAAAGGGAATCATGAACACTGCCTGTCAACAGCAAAAGCTGCCTTATCCTGCTGTGCCCACCAAGCTGTCCTGTAGGGCTCTCCTGGTTACCTGTAAGAGTTCCCTGGTGGGCTGCTGCTGCTTCTCTTCCAGCTGAGCAATCAGGCCACTGAGGTGAGAGATGTTGCAGGAGAACTGAGTGATGGCACCGTTGATACTGTTGTAGATGGCCAAGTCTAGCTCCTCAAGGCGAGCTAACAGGCGATACTCATGTTCCTTCAAGGAGTGATACAGCTGCTCAAACTCCCAAACAATTTTTTCCCTCTCCATCTGGGTCAGACTCTGTACATGACAAGCAGAGGCACTGAACAGGAAAGGCTCACTTCTAGAACTCTTCAAAGTATTCCCAATGACTGAACCCTAAGACATCATCATTTCATCTCATACTAAAACAGATACTTACAGTCTCTTTCTCCAGTCTTTATTCACCAGATGCACAATGACCATGAACTGAACTACTCCAATGGTAATTAAGAAGTAGTCTCTGAACTTAAGGAACTTGATCACGTGAATCAGATTAGACACTGTCATGACGGGTAAAGACAGTGGGAGAAGCTCAATAGTCTTCCCAAAATCCATGTTCACACAGAATCTTGTAGAATGCCATATAAGCATGAACTACACAGGCTTTCTAAGCTGAGCGAATGGCACAGGCAAAAATACAGGGAAAGAAGACACATGGTTCTACGTGCTTGGAGCCTATGAGCACTGAGGGACAAGATCAAATTAAACCTTGCCTGGCAGACTAAGAGTCACAAAATAGTCATACAGAAGTGGCAAGGTTAGGTGTGTGCCCTATGGAGATGGATGATCTGGAATAATCAAGCACACTTTCCTAGACTTGTTTACTCGGTCCCTTTATGTTCTACATGCACTATGATTCTTGGGGATGCTTATGGGTTTGGCATTGAGGAAGGTATCCTCCTCTTGGTTCTCCACCCAACATGTCTATTGCAGTTTGTCTGCCTTTCCTTCTCCACCTAACCCCTCCATTGCCAACAAGTTGTAGAGGAAAGTATATTATTCCTAGTACGTGGAAGGCAGAGACAGGAAGACTGGGACTTCAAAACATCTGTGGGCTACATAGTATTCTAAATAAATAAAAATGGCCAGCAAATAGTTCTAGAACAGTCAAGAAACATTGTTCTGGAATCCAGCCACACCTATTCACTTATGTATTAGACATGGCTGCTTTTGAGATGTAGTAAACGAGCTGTTTAGTTGTGATTCAGCTTGTGTAAACCCACAAAGTTTTAAAATACTACTGGCCCTTTTTAGAAAGTTTGCCAAACCTGATCTGCATTCAGCTGTTCCAGGAGCCCTCCATCATGCCTCTAACCAACCGTCTTAGGCACTCACTAGTCATCTTTGTTGCCATTGCTTTATGCGTACCTCCCCACCCCAGTTTATAGACCCTTTCTATAAGCTCATATGTCTTCTCAGTTGGATAAGTCTTTCAAAGGCATAAAGCATACAATATAATCTTAGGTGTACACAATTAAAAGTAAAGGAAACCTTAACGATCAGTGTTTCCAAAAGGGTGTGACTAACACCCCAGCAGGAACAATTTGCCTGGCATAGGTGTGTTTCTTGCTATGAAACACCTATCAACCTTGTCTCACCTTCCCACTCAGTCTTAAACTCAGCCCAAAACAAACCATTTACCATTTCAAGGGCAGCAACGGCCTGCTGGAGTACCACAGATTTCATCTGGCCCCTGTTTCACAAAATTAACGCCCAGAAAGGCTGTAACCCCTCTCCATCTAAACTTTCTAGTGTCAGAGCCAAGAAGCAAATTCAATGTTCTGGATTCCTAGAGGCTGTCTCTCTCTGGACAAAATCTCCCAGAGACCTGACACTGCTCTATGTATAAGTTCAGTCTACTCAGGATCACTGAGAAGTTTCTACATTCTATTTTCAAGCAAGGGGTGCCAAGGTCTCCTCCAGCCCTATGTGGCAGAGCTAAGTGGTCGGACTGACAGAAACAAGAGGATATGCCGCTTTAAAGTTTTTCAGTGCACTCTGACGAAGACTATGATTTCTCAAGGATTATCAGAGACTTCTAGCAGTTGAGAAATTTACTATACAGATGCAATGCCTCTGCAGGGTGGAGATCTGGACCCTTACCAAGAGCTCAGCTCTTGCTTGCTCCCCCTGTGCCCGACGTCTCTTCTTCAAGTCTTTTACTCTTCTCAGATGGTCCAGCCGATTCTGGATTTGCTCCTGAAGAAAGCAAACAGTTGGGCAGTTCAAGATTATACAAATCTCAGAATCAGAATAGTTACTCTGCTTATTACACAGGAACCCAAACTACAGGTGCCAAGGCCCGGTTGCACTGTCCTCAGACCACAATACCACTCCAGGGAAGAGCCTAAAGACCAGGGGTCAGCACAGCTCTGCTTTAGTGATTTGTTTGAAACTTTGAGCTACCTACAAATTCCTAGATGGTTCTGCAGAAGTTACGAGGCATCTGGGTAAGGAGACTCAAACAAGTTAAGGTGTACCTCTTTCTCGGAGGAGTACAGAGAAAATGATTTATTTTCCATGCACACAGAATCGGTAAACATCACTTTTTCCAAACTACAACTCATCACAGGTAAACAGAGGCATTTGGATGAACGCACATTTACACAAATATAACTCTGTGTATGTGTGTATATCTCTGCAGTCCTCAAAATAGATTCATTGTCACTTTACATGTAACATTTTTGCTTTACTGTGTACCCGTGCCAGTGTTTATTCAACAGTTCACAAAGGCCTCTTCAGGTCTTGTGAGTTCACTTACTCTTCACAATAACTCTTCTCTCCCGAGTCTCAAGAGTGGCTAAATGATTTACTCAAGCAGTAAAGAACTGTGTTCATTTCCATTAGCTTCTAAACAGGTTACAGGGAAGTGTTGGGGACACAGATTAAGTGACAGGCATTGCTTGATGTGAATTCAGCCAGCAAAGAGCAACTGTTTTTAGTCTGATATCCCGGGTCAGATGAGTTCGAGGTCTCCAAGGCCTACCGAAGTGGGCATCTCCTTTGTCAAAGGGAGGGTCTCCTCGCGCCGTCCCTGCCCCGCACGCGTTGAGGCGGTTAACAGGGGGCGCTGGGGGAAGGGATGGGGGTGGGGACGCATCTGGCCTCACCAGCTACAGGTTCTCCTTCCGAGTCTGAGTGCGGAGGCCCCGCAGCCGACAGGGAGGAAATGACGGCGCTGGGCCCCACGTCCGGCTCGCCATTTTCTCGGCGGCAGGCCGGGAAGCCCCCGGCTCGCCCCTTTGTCCTCCGCCGGCCCGGCCCCTACCTTAAAGCCCTCCACCGCCTCCTCCAGCGGCAGCACGCTGTGGCCACGATGCTCCCGCGAGCGGTCGCACACCACGCAGATGGGCATCTGGTCCTGCTCGCAGTACAGCTTCAGAGGCTCGCGGTGCTTCTCGCACACGCCCATCTCGCCGCCGGGCCCCGACGGCCGCTCCGTACGCAGCTGCTTCACCAGCTGGGTCACGTTGGCCAGGTGCCGGTTGGGCCGCATGTGGCGCTGCGGGAAGGTCTCCCGGCACTGCGGGCACGACACGTTCGTCTCCGCGGCACCCCAGCAGCGGGCCAGGCAAGCGCAACAGATGTTGTGGCCACAGTCGAGCATCATGGGCTCCACGAAGTACTGGAGACACACGGGGCAGGTGGTCTCCTGCTGCAGGCTCTCGGCCACGCTCCCGGAGGCCATGGCGCGGGCCCACTGGGCCGCAGGGCATGAGCACGGAGCCGAGCTCTGGCGGAGCCCGGCGCGCTTGCCCGCTCGGCTTCTCAGCTCCGGAGCGGGGCGGGGCCTCCGAGGCCGGGATCCCAGACGCGTGCGGAGCTCTCGGGCGGGCGGCCGCACCAATCCCCGCACAGCCGCGCCCCGCCGACAGCGAGGGAAGGCCTGGGCCCCACAGCCCGACAGGGAGCCGAGCGGAGTGGTGTCGGGACCCGGGCGCCGCGGGGTGGCTCACAGGGAAACGTGGCCGCGTCGGGACGAATCCCCCGGCCGCGCAGACTCCTCAGCGCCGAGCGGAAGAGGTGGACCGGGGGCGGGGCCTGGCTTCGCGCGCCGCGCCGCTGCCTCCGGGCGAGAAGGCGGGTTTCCTCCGCGCTGTCCTGGAGACCCGGGTGACCCAGCCTGGGGGTAGTGGCGGCCCGGTTCAGTGTGAGCAGGGTGCCCTGGCCGTGGGGGCCGTGGGGGCCGGCATTCCGGCGCCTGTGGGCCCGCGGTCTTACTGCCTAGGCCTCAGTTCCTTTAGAAGTATATCGGCTTTGTAGAAGTCCCGCGAAGCCGGGCGGAGAGACCACATAAGCCCCTCCCGGAGTGTGGAGCACTCTGAAACACACCCAACTCCAGGCGATTACCAACTGCTAGAAAAAAAAAGACTGAATAATCATCTGAGAAGCCCAGTTCTACTTCCACCTGGAAGTTGGTTTACGGTCCCGAGCCGCCTTCTCGTGTGAAATGAGGGTTGTTAGAATCCATACCAGAGCGCTGGTGATCACACCCTGAAACCTACTTAAGTTTCCCCCCCCCCGCTCCCCTAGCGTTACAGCTACTGGGGGGCCATCCCACGGAGAGCCCGCCTTTGAGCCCCTGTCTTCTTAACAGGCTCCCTAGGTGACCAAATTTCGCACTTCACCAAGCGAGGTTGCCAGTCCAGACGTGTCAAAGGGCCAGATAGATGGCGACACGCCTCCCTGCCCTCTTCCCTGCCACCTGCTGAGGAATCAGCCTAGCTGCCCGTTCCTAAGAGACCCTCTAAGACCCGGATTCTGCCACGTGAGCCTCGTTCTCCGAATTCCCCCCCCTCCCCGCCCCCCACCTCCGGGCCTGCTCCCTATGGCGCTGGATCCTGAAATTCTGAGTGTACATGGGTGCTGTGTTCCGTCCGTACTTGGCGTTAATGTTTCTAGTAACTTCTTACTCCCAACAACCTGCTTCAGTGTCCCACTTGACCCGCATACTCTGTCTTTCAGGGATATACTCCAGCAAGGAGTTATACTTTATTATTATTAAATTTTTCACATTCCATTGTTTTGTTTTTTAGGTTTGAGCCATGAAGATGTTTACCCATTAGTTTAAATAAAATAACCAGTGCATTGGATAGCATTTAGTAGAATCTAAAAGTTCCCTGTTTCTGCTGGAGAATCCTGTGATGAGCCGAGTTCTGGTAGCCCCATAAGTCTCCAATCTCAGAACAGAATAAATTTTCAGTTCTGCCCACTGTCACCGCTGATGGAGCATTTCCTGCTTTCCTTGGAGACTGTCTCAGTGTTGTCCTTGTATCTGAGCAACAGGGGCTTCTGCATCTAGAGCATCACTTTAGAGGATTTTGCTCAGACTTTCAGTATGGGACAAGCAATTCGACTAATTTGTCTTGCCAAACCAAACCTCCATTCTCCAACTCGCCCTTTGAAAGTCCAGGTCCAAATACTAAGCACACTACTATTAAAAGGTAGAATACTTGGCCTAGGGCACACCATAGTCTAGTCTGGTTCAGAATTGGAGTCAAAGGGATGGAAAATTCCACTCTTTTTACTCCAGAAGGAAGAAACAAGTTTTGCAAGCCAGTGTGTAAATATGAGATGCAGATGGCAAATGTGTGTCCTTAGGTCATCAGTGCAGGCCTGGAGGAGCATAGTTTTGTCGTGGGTCTGGTCACTGCTTTCGTAACCTCTGGAGGCAGATGGCCTGGAGGAAAAGCAGACAAACAGGTAAGTTTGGTAAGGTGGGGGTGGGGAAAGGAAAGCTTTCCCTTCCGTGATTTCTCTTTAGCCACAAAATTTAGTAGACTTGCCATTTGCTTCATTGCTTAATTTGCCTACTCATTTACACTTTTTCAGTGCTGGAGATCAAGCTCAGGGCCTTAAGCTTGGCAAGTGCTCTTTTACAACTCCATCCACTTAATTTGAATTGTTGTTAATCCCCCTTGACCTAAATTGTTGCAAATAGTTTGGAAATAAATTAGTAGTCGGCTGAATGAAGCTGCTGCCATTCATTTTTTTCCCCCAGTGCTTTTTTAAAAAAACATTTTCATACCTCTTCCAGGAAGAGTCATCCTTAAAATTTTTCCATTTTTCTTTCATTTTGTCAAGTTTTAAAGTACTTTTTTGAGTTAATTTTTTGACCTCCCTTGGTCATTATGGCCTTTTTATAATATATGTCATTTTACTTTCCTCATGTTAGGTACCCATTACGATCTCCGTATGTTGCTAAATCTAGATTCTGCATATGAGAGAAAATGTGATATAACTTTAAATTTTTTTTTTTTTTTTTTTTTTTTTTTTTTTGTTCATTGCTTGCATCTGAAGTACTCTTTGCTGGCATCCTTAGCCAGAGATTCTTCTCCATAGTCTTTAACTACTACACAATCACAATCAACCACTTTACTGGGTTTCTTTCCCTCTCAATCAATTTTACAGAGGCCTACCCATTGCTCTAGTTTCTTGTCATCAACCTTAATTAGATTTATTTGGTGCTCAGTGAGAAGAGCTTTGCTATTTTACCTTGTCACAGTGGTTGCACTTTAAACTACTATAGCCAGGCTAGTAGCCTCGGGGAAAGTTCTGTTCCCGAAGACAAAGGCTCTGCTGCTGCAGCTGAAGGTAGATTTGTCTCCATTGTTCTAATCTAATAAAGCTAGGGTGAAAACCTAAGAGCTCAAAGAGTAGCAGCTGACTGACTTTCTCTTAGCTGGCTTCCCAGGAAGCCTCTCTCCTTCCACACTGCTCCAACTAAAAACAACCCAATGCTGTGCTCCTCCCTGCTATTTCTTGTCAACTAGTTGCTAGCCCCACCTCTCTGAGCCCAGGTTAATTTTATTTAATTAGTACAAATGCAACACATCCGTATAGAGTTAAACAAATGCAGCATAAACAAATGTAACACATCTTTGCCTAGTTAAGCAAATATTCCACAACAAAGCTCCCACCAACTTGGCATACACAGGCTCTTCTAAATTAGATGCAACAAAGTTGGATTTGGCATTTCTCTAAAGCTTTGGTCACTTGGGAAATTTCATGCACCAAGTCATCACGGATGAGGGCAGTCTTCAGCACTTATGGTAAATCATTGTTAGGGACCATCACACATTTAGCATCAGGACCCCCGGAATTATGGTCTTAAATGTCTTTTGTAGTGTGTTCAGTCAAAACGCAAAATCAGGTAGTTGCTACTCAACCTCTCTGAGCTAGCAGGTTTTTACTCTAGCCTTTGACTCCTGAGTCTTATTGATAAATAGAACAATAGAGACTTTATTTAAATGTACATATTATGGCTGCAGAGCTGCCAGGCTTTGGCCTGAGTGGCCAGAGGGTCACTGATTGAGAAGCCATTGACAGTAAATGATAATTAAAATATCAGTAGAATCATGTGCAGCCACTAAACTAAGCTGACGGGAAAAAAAATCTTCCCCGTCCCTCCTCTCTCCCTCTCTCCCACCTCTTTCTCTCCCTCCCTTTCCTCTTTCCTCTTTCTTCTCTCCATGCCTCTTATTTCCTCTCACCGCCCCCCCCCACTTCTTCCTGATTTTGTGGATTTTTTGAGACAGGGTCTCTCTATGTAGCCCTAGCTGTCCTGGAACTCACAGAGATCTGCCTGCTTCTGCCTCCTGAGTACTGGAATTAAAGGCTCTAGTTTCTCATTCTGTCTGGTTTGTTTGTTTTGTTTTGCTTTGCGTTGCTTCTAAGACATTGCCCAAACCCTTTAAAATACAGGAAAAAAATATTAAAACACAGCCAGGTATGGTGGTGCAGGAGGCAGAGTCAGGTGAATCTCTGGGTTTGAGGCCAGCCTGATTTACAAAGAGAGTTCCAGGATAGCTGGAACTACAGAGATACTCTGTGTCAAAAAACAAGGAAAAATGATATCAAAACACCACTTACTTATTATTTCTTTAGTTTTGTTGAGTCTCCCTATGTAGCCCAACATGGCCTTGAACTTGACAATCATCTTTCCTCAATGTCTTGGGTGCTAAGATTACAGATGTATGCTAACACTTATAACTTAGGTTTTTCAAATAAACTATTTTATTTAAAAAAAAAAAATTCGTATTGGTTGTCTTTATGTAGAGAGCTGCGAAGTGCTGCACCTTAAAGATGGCACTGGCTTCCCTCTTCCACCTTCCCAATGGTGAGCACTCTCTTTGGTAAACAAGTCCGTATTTGGCTAAGCCTGTTCAGCTTGCTTGCTTCTGTATAAGAGCAGCCTATCTGCAGGGTCCACGTGGCTCACTAGGGTTGGTCAACACAAGGGGATTTAAGCCTGTGCAGCGTTTCCCCAGGTTAGAAGAAGAAGCTTGTTCAAGGATCCTGAATAAACTGCTAGAAGGTCTCCCCTGAGTTGTGTCTTCCTTGCTGGTCGAGGTTGGGCGCGACAACTCTACTTACTCTAAGGAGACCAATGACTTCTAGAACCTGCCAGGCTTTAACATGTCAGAGGCATTTGGCCCTGGTGACTCTTCCCTCATCAGATCATTCATGCTGGCTAAGTGGGACCCAAGAGACACAAAGAGTTTCTCCTTCCTCTCCTTTTCTCATCTGCCCTTTACCAAGGAAATTTTCAGAGGTAGTGTTTGTTTTAGTTAGAATTTCACCATGACCACACAGCAACTCTTATGTTGGAAAACATTTATTTGGGGCTGGGTTCAGTTTGAAAGTTTAGTACATTATCATCTTGGCATGGTGGCACGCAGGCAATCATGGTACTGGAGTGGTAGCTGGGATAAGTACAGAGAGACTTTTATTATTTATGAAAGCTTGCCTTAGCTTAGGCTTGTTCCCAACTTACTCTTAAAATTTAAACTATTTATATTAAACTATGTTTTGCTACATAGCTTGTTACCTTTCCTCAGTACCATATATCCAACTTCCACATATCTGGCAGGCAAATCTCCCATCTCTGATTCTTTCCCAGAGTTCCTATCTCTCCCTAGAAGTCCCATCTATCCTCTCCTACCTAGCTATTGGCCATTCAGTTCTTTATTAAACTAATCAGAAGGTACCTAAGGCCCGTGAGGTTAAACAGAGGTACATCTTTACACAGCGTACAAAAAGATTATCCCAACATCTACCCCTTTTAGTCCAATAAAGTCTCTTTCTCTAACATCAATAAACTATATACAATAAGAACAATTGCCAGGTAAGAATTTCATTCACAATGTGTGGTATATTTGTATTTGCCAACCTTGGAGAATATACTGTTTTTTCTGTTTCCAAAGGTTTGTACCTAAATCACTTTGTATCATAACTTGTATTAACAGCCTAAAAACATCTTTTTAGACCTTAAGATACCTCCTAGATAAACAACTTAAACTTTTTATGTCTCTCAACCTTTTTATAACCTTTATATTTCTTTTGTGAGTTTCAGCCCCATCAGAGACCTGACAGGGATAAATACTACCTGAGTAAACAGGAAGTACAGGACAAGCCCCTTACAAAAATAATGAAATGGCAGAGATAGCTGGCTGCCTGGACAGTCACCCAAGCTTCCTCTGCAACATTGGAGCATCCATCTTTGTCCTAGAGGCCCAGAACATCTGACAGACTTTTCTGTGAAACAGAATTAGTTTGAAGGGCTGTCTTACCTTGCCCTGGCAAAGTTTGGCAGTTACCTTCCTTTGCACAAAGCATACTGTCAATAGTTGAGGCAAGGGCAGTTTCTTGCTCAGAGGGTAGTTTTGCTACCTTTGAAGCAAACTCCATATAAAGGTTCTTTGATGTTCTTCATTTTTTCTGAAGTAGATTGGTGCTGCCAGGAGCAGATATGTTTCACTATCATGAAAAGCCTTGTATTATTAAAACATCTTAAATGCCATATTCTATAGATCCCAGAAGTGTTTTGAAAATGACCTATCTATCTAAAATATGCCTCTGTTTAACCTCAAAAAGATGCCTAACAAGACAAGTGTGATTGTTTTTAGGTGACTAATTACTAACCTGTATTTCTTAATAGCAGTTTTTAAGGACTAGAACTTTACATTTTTAAATGAGCTGCATATGTATAATACCTTAAACAGCAGCAAGTATCATTAACTGCTGATCCATCTCCCTAACAACAATTTAAAGAAAAAGAGGTTATGAATTTGAGAGAAAGGGGGTGGGGAGAGGCACATGGGAGGAAAGGTTATAATCACAAAAAACGAAAATTATAAAAATGTATGCATATATCAGAATTTATTTGTATGTGTGTGTGGGGGGCTGTCAGAGGAAAAATTACAGAAGTTCTTTTCCCCCTGCCTGTGGGTCTCAGGCAATGCTAGCTTACCTGTGGATACTGAATACTTGTACTTTTCCCTATGATTATAGACATAATAGACTGAGGATGAACTCTTAGGCAAAATTTCTAACTGGAAAGAACAGGGTCAACCCAGCTTTCCAGAAATTTGGTTTTCCTTTCAGACCTGGAAAAGTGCAGACATTTTACTGAGTTGTTGCAGCAGTAAGATTTCTTAGTTATGAGAATGGCTCCCCCCGCCATGGGAATTTCTAGGATTTAGGGAGATTTTTCCCATTTAAGATGCATATTAGTGGTCTGTTTTTTCCCAGAGACATCCAAATATTACCCAGTGTGTGGTGGTTCTTGTCCTGTGGTAAGAAAAGACTAAAAGACAACAGTACTGGAGAAGAGGAACTCACTGGGTGACAGGTTCTACGGATTAAAGGTGTGAGAATCTGTTGTCTCTTGTCCCATGTGTATTCTCTTGTATTACTCTCCTGTCATAGACTGGTTTCTCTTCTAGCCTGGAAACTCAGCAAACCTTGAAACATTGTGTTTTACTTTTTGGTTGTGAGAATGTCACTATTATGGGATTTCACGTGCTGTTATTAATTTAAGTCTGTGTTTGCTAGAACAGTTCTCCAGAAACGTCCTGAGCAAGTACATGGGACATAAAATGTTTTGAGTCTCGTAAATGTTCATTTAGGACTGGTAAGGTGTCTGTGGGTCATGGCTTGCTCCCATGCCTGAGTTTGATTCCTGTAACTCACATGGTAGGAAAGGAGTACTGACTGACTCTGCAAGTCCTCTGACCTCCACAGGCACACCAAGGCATCCGCCCCTCCATAAACAAATAGACACAACGAAAATGTCCACGTTTCATCAGTAGTTTGGCTGGGGGGACATCGAGATGTGGTCATGACTCATTGACTACTCCATAGGATGAGGCATGAGCCGGCCAAGCTCCAGGAGTGACTATAACTGTGAGCTCCAAGCTTGCCTGTGCAACTTAGAGAGCAGTTTAAGGAGTGAAGAGGTAACACAGAAGAGCCTGCCAGGCAAGTTCCAAGGCTCAGGCTCCACCCCCCAAGGCTCCATCAGGAGAAAACCCACCTTTGGAATTTTTTTTTTTTTTTTTTTAAATTTACAAATCATCGATTTCCTATCCTCTAGCTTTTCAGTTTTACTATGTTTTAAAAAAAAGGACGCCATTCTGAATCTGAATCCTTTATCGTTATTTTTGCGTTTGTCTTTCTTTTAAGAAAGAATATTCACTTCTGATAGACGTGACAAGCTTGTCTTTCATTTGGTGGGCCTGCCCCATCTGAGGAGTTGAGGTCTTCAGTCTTGTAAACTGTTTTCTGTTACTTCCGCCTTTTCTTTCCCAGGAAGCCTCAGGGTTTGAGAACATGCCTTCTACCATACTTTAAAAAGGATTTTCCTTTCCCCACCCATTTCCTAGGAGATTTCTTCACCTTTGTTTTGTAACTTCAGAAAAAAATTCTGCCACTGCACTATTGAAGAATGTCTACCTCTTCTTTTACCTCCTATAGGAGTTTATTATAATTAGAAAATAAAAATCCTTCAAGTACCTGTGTTGTATTTGTCCCCCCTCCCCTTAGGTCCTTTCCGATCCCCTATTATATTTAGTTTTTTCTTTACTGTAGAAATATTTCACAAGGACCTGGTTTTCCTTGGTTGATATTCATTCTTAAGATTAGAAATTAAAACTCTGATTTTGGATGCAGTGTAGCCTACAGATTCTTCGGGGACACACCCTAATCCAGCTATTTGGAATACTTTAAATGTATGGTGCCATTTTCCAAAGATGGAACAGTTCGCCTTTTCCTGGAGAAGCAGCAGACTGTCTGGCCTGCAAGTCTACTAAGCAAAGGATCTGGGATTTGGGTTCTGTTCCGACATTTCCTTTGCTTCACTCTGACTTTTCCCTTCCAAAGTTTCAGCCCTTTAATTCCTGATCTTCGGTCTTTCTCTTACATCTGCCATCAGTTTTCGTAGCCTAGGCCGCTGCCACTCTCTGGTCTACACTGCAGCCAGTGATCATGGACCCTTCATATCCAGTCTGTTTTACCCACCAAACACCGCGTTTGAGGACACCATGTTCGAAAAGAGCTTGAGCTCTGTGTCCCACTGAGGCGCGGATGAATAGTTCGAAGCCAGACCTGAGTCTGCAGGATCTTTGAGATTGCCATTGCACTCTGGAAGGGCCGTGGATCCAGGAGCTGAATTCAGATGGGATTGGAATAAAAAACTTCGAGAGTTTTATTGTCCAAGTTCCTGATTAGACAGAGAAAAAGAGTTTAGTTCGCCTTGCAGGGATTTGTATTTCTACGACGTAAATGAATCTTAAAATACAATAATCACAAGCAATTGTATACATACTCATTATACTTGAAAAGATTCATTAATTACAATACAAACGTCGTGTCAGGGTGGCCGAGTGGTCTAAGGCGCCAGACTCAAGCACAGTCTTCCTCGAAAGTGAGGGTTCTGGTCTCCCCTGGAGGCGTGGGTTCGAATCCCACTCCTGACACACACTCTATTTTCACTGTTTTCAATTACTTTCACAGGCACCTCTTGTCATTTTCTTAGTGTACTCCTGACCTTCCATGAAGTCCATTCCACTAATCACGAAGCACATAGAGTCCTGTACTCGAGCCCTAAACGTGACTTTACCAACAGCGGGAAAACATGGTAGCAGCAGGATACTGCACTAAATGAAGCTTTCACGAATGGTGTAGGAGACGTGCACAAACCCTACAGTGGCACAATTGACAGTTGAGTGCAGAATTGATAATGTCAGATACCACATGACCTTTTCAACTGCAAGGGCCATCAAGAGCCAAATGCTGAAAAAACAAAAGAAATCGTTCATTGCATGGGATGAATGCAGGAACTCAATAGAGCTACGTTTGGTGCGTGAAACGAAGCAAAAAAAAAAATGAATGGTGCATAATAAGTAAGGTTCCACCGAGATTTGAACTCGGATCGCTGGATTCAGAGTCCAGAGTGCTAACCATTACACCATGGAACCAACCTGCTTGAGATGCTGTCGTAATATCCATCTGTGAACACTGACTTAAAAAAAAAAAAGCATTGCTAAAGACTGTCTCACCGTATTATTTGAAATTCTGTTACGAATTTAGCATGTTTCAAAGTAACATTGTTACTTTCTCATGAATTTCTGAGCTGTATTCATGGTCCTTCTTTTGTTTATTTTCTTGCTGTCCTCCCGGTCTCTGGATCTCGGGTCTGCGGTCTACTTTCACATCACCACTGAAGCCAGGTCCTCTCGCTTTTTTTTTTTTTTTTTTTGCAAGCGTGTGTTTGCCATACAAACCGAAAGGACACGACTTTAAAATGGGATGCCTGTCTCCGCCTCCTAATGATCCTAATAGTATTTTTATCGGAGCAATTCACTTTCTAAGTAGAAAAATCTTCGTTTTCAGTGTCTGGACCACAGAAATGGTCAGACGCAACGTCGTGTGCACCGCGTCTCAGGGTCTGGCAGCGTTCAGAGCAGTCCCTGCAGTTTGTGCTTTTCTTCCCCACCACGGAAGGTAAAGTGGATGTTAGTCATTGAACGAAGAAATGTATAGTATCTCCTTGCTCCTGCTTCATTTACTCATAATGGGTATCCGCAGACTTTCATGAGCAACTGGTGTGTGCCAAGCGGCGTGCCCTCAGCTGCAATCACGAGCTGCTGCGACTTGTGAATGCCTGTCATCACAAAGCAGCAGGTGCCAAGGCGTCTCCACTGAAGTTTACTCAGTGGGAGCAGGGTGGACACGGAAAGCAAGACCAGTGAACGCGAGGAAGAACAAAGGTTCAGTACCGCAGAGCAGTTTTAGACTTTCGGGGTGACGGTGTCTCCTTCTGTCTTTACTCCATACATAGGTTCAGCTCAATGAGTCTGAAGGGCTTTCCCGTTTGCACGGTATTAGCCGCACACAGCTTGGAGGAACATGATTCGGGCTCAAAATGAAACGAGAAGACTGTGGTGAGCCTAAGGGCAGGCTTTCCGTCTCCCGGATGGGAAAGAATATACGTCTTGAGTGGCATAGGCCCGATCTGTCTCTGGTCGCAGATCGACGCAGGGAAAGAGAAAGTTCCATATTCGTTCTCATTCATCGACCAACGTAACAAGAACGAACTGCGGAGTCTTTAGGCCCTAGCACTTAGTAGGTGCACAATAATAGCTCTTAATATGAATGAATTAAAGAAAAGATTGTTATCTGTTGGCGGATCCTTTTGACTGGTGAAAATGAAGTGATTAGGGGAGTAAATGCAACACACATTACGTTCTTAATCAAAGTTAATGGAAGAAATTAGTTGAAAGGCTATCCTCTGCTCGAACTGAGAATCCTAAGGAACCGAAAACTGTTCACTTAAACCAAGGGAAAAAAAGAAGTCTGATGGCAGCGGTGGGATTCGAACCCACGCCCCCGAAGAGACTGGAGCCTTAATCCAGCGCCTTAGACCGCTCGGCCACGCTACCGTCGTGTCCGCTCCCCCGCCTTGTCTTCCTGGAGTAATTGCACACTTTCAGGCTCCGTTCCCGCAGTCCTTTGAGCACGGCCCTCTGAGGCGGGCTCTCGCTCTGCCGTCTCTATGGCCTTTTAGCACTGCTGCATAGTCTCGGTTCCTGCTTTATACGACGATGTCCCACAACAGAAGCTGCTTCAGATACTATCGTAACAGAAGGACCACGATAGCTTAATTAGCTTAACGGTGTCTCCGGAACCACACGAGTACATGATTCGTAGAAATCTGCCACAGGCGCCTCCTTAGCGCAGTAGGCAGCGCGTCAGTCTCATAATCTGAAGGTCCTGAGTTCGAACCTCAGAGGGGGCAGCCGTAGTATATTTTACTTTCTTTAATTCCGCAGAGATTTGAACCTACAGTGGGCAAATGTGCGTATTTATGTATTTATGTCTTATACATTATGTGCTTAAACACATTACGTGAAGAAGTACAATGTCCCGTTTCGGAAAAACAAACCCCAAAACTATTAAAACTGAATGGGAAACTTCCTGTTTGTATAATGTAATGGTCAGCTACAAAGTTACAAAATAGTGATTTTTAAAAATATATAAATTAGACCTCGGCAACGTGATGAAGCAAGCCTTTAATATTCCGACACCTGGGAGAAGAGACCGGCGGATCTCTACAAGGCGAGTTCCAGGGCTCTGTCTTAAAAAGAAAATTAAACACTTCTTAACTTTTCGTCATCATTGTCATTATCCATACCAATTGGAGCCAGGAGAATTTCGGGTGTTTTTTAAATATATTTGGCAATTTCTTTGTTAACACACCAGGGCCAGAAATCCCCCAGCCCAGGGTGTAAAAGAGAGAGGAGGCCGGGTTGAAATTGTTGTTTGTTCTCTCTGACCATTCTTCTGGGATTGCTTACCATGATACTCTGTCAAAAAACGAAACAAAACGTTTCTGCTGAGTCTCACCACGTTGGGCTCTTGCTCTTGACAGAATTTCTGTCATCCAAGCTGCAAGACTCAGAAAACTGTCTAAAAAAGAAATAGGGCAAGGAGAGACCGACGTTCAGGAGCTCTCTGTATCTCTGTGCAGCCAGGAGAGATCAACGGGTGTCTCCCGGGCCATGCATCCTCTCGGCTCCGGGTCTTCTATGGTGGGGCCTGGGGTCCACAGACTACATCCCGAAACTCCGTCGCTTCAGAGAGAAACTGGCAGGCAGGAGAAAGAAGGCTGAGCTTTTCTTCCCGTCCAGTTGTCCTAACCTCCATTCTCTTTGTGTGTGTGTGTGTGTGGGGGTGGGGTGGGGGGTGGGGGGGGTGGGGGGGGTCCAGAGCATCTCACTGTGGAAGTTACTAGAGGCAGAAGCAGCACCCCTGCTGCCCACTCCCCAGCCAGTGCTTCTCCTTAAAAGCTGTGGTGCCCTTCCCCAGAAACCCTGACCTGTTCTCTTTCAATCTCCCAGCCCAGCAAGGCAGTAGCTGTTTCCTGCAGTTACTTTTGCGGCATTGTAGATTGTGCCCTTGCTGTTACATAAGGGGTGAAGGTTTAACACTGAGGAAACGCTCTCCTGAAGTTTTCACTTTAGTGGTGAAATGACAGATAATAGATTCTTAAAGTAGTTGGCTAAATATAGCATCGGAGACAAAAGAGGGGGTGAAAAAAAAAATCGAATACACACTAATGCTTGTTATGTACCTTTATTCTCTCTAGAATAGAGGCAGTACAAGAGCCCGGATAGCTCAGTCGGTAGAGCATCAGACTTTTAATCTGAGGGTCCAGGGTTCAAGTCCCTGTTCGGGCGTCAGTGTTTTTCTCTCTCCCCGGCCCAGTGGCAGCCAAAATCACAAACTACAGTCAATGTATAAAGGTTATTTCTTAAGCTTTCAATAACCAAACTTATGTTTCCGGATACCCGACTTTAAGCTGAATATTAATTAACAAGACGGAATACCTAGGACGAAGACGTGTTGGTAAAGAAGTCTTGTATGTTTTCAAAAAAGAGGACTTTCAGCCAAAATCCAGCATTAGCTGTTCATCTGTGCATTCTTTACAATAAATAAATTACAGGGTAGAGTACTGTGTGAAGAAGGAACAAGAGCTAGAGCTCTTTCAGCTAGAAAATGGTGGCTACCAGCACAGGTTCCTAGAGTTAAGGAAGCAATTAAACGGTTTTGAGTTTTTAGCCACAATCAAAAAGCAAGTGCCCCCTCTGAGGCTCGAACTCAGGACCTTCAGATTATGAGACTGACGCGCTGCCTACTGCGCTAAGGAGGCACGTGCAATTTGTCCTACAACATATTGTTTTAGTAACAAGTTATGTTTTGCCTACTCTAGTCCAAACTGTTCTTAAATTTTTTAAATTTTTTTTTCCCCCTAAGATGTCTGGAAGATTCAACATCTTCCCAAACCTGCGCTAGATGAAAAGAGTCGCTTTGTTTTTCTGTTCCCCCTCGGACATGCGCAAGAGTTTGTCTTAACAGAAGCATTTCCTCAGCCAATCCTCATTTCATTTCACTATCTTCGTTGCGAGTCAAATTTGCAAGGTCGTCTTCCCAAGTCCCATTGACTTTTCTACAGACTCCTTACTATCCCTCGACCCTCAGGAGTCCCGAAGGGACATAGGAGATCTCAAAGCATAAAGAATAAATTGTTCTTTTCACAAACTCTTGGAAATCTGTTAGTGTGAGAACTGGAAGAGGTAAAAACCCTATTTACACAGACTTGCCCGGGGGTTTATCTCTTTCCACACTAGAATTTCCCCTTCCTTAGATTCTCCCTGCTATTTGTAAACCTGTTCGGTTTTCCACGTTGAGAGTGGAAGTTGGAGAAAATACAGAAACCTTTTAAATTACGCCCCCCCGCCCTCCCCGCGCTTTGCCCTCGGCGCCAGGAAAGCAAACTGGTTTTGTTGTTTCTGCCAGCTGCTGCTGACGACCCCGATTTTCATGGTAGGACCCCCGTGTTGCAAGGGACCCAGTCACGCGGCTTCATTGCGCAGTGTTAGTGTGTGTAGTCCCGAGTGGCTTGGGTCTGTCTTCATCGGTGTAAAAGTAGATTAACTGCTGAGAAAGCGCTAGTTTGTATCGAGGTTATGATAGTTTGTGACCATATTTCTCAAGAATTCGGATAATGAAAATGAGAAAGACTATCATGCAAATGCCAGCACAACTCAGACATCACTGGAAAATTCTAAGTGATATCCAATTAAAAAAAAAAAAAAAAGATGGAGGGACACACAACTGGATTGTGGAATAGATTAACAAAACAGAGCAAACTGCACTACATGGACGTAGAAATGTATAGTCAGGGTTCTCTAGAGGAACGAAAACGACAGGATGAAGTCTTTATTACAGGCTGTGGTCCAGTTAGTCCAACAACGGCTGCATACCAATGCAAAGTCCAAGCATCCAGTAGTTGTTCTGTACACACGGTTGGATATCTCAGTTGGTCTTTAGTATAAGCTGGAATCCTAAGAAGTAGACTCTAAAGGCAGTGAAGTGATGGATTTTTAGAGCAAGCAGGCCAAGAGAGAGCAAGCTCCCTTCTTCCATGTCCTTCATATAAACTGCCATCAGAAGGTGCGGCCCTGGTTAAAGGCGAGTCTTCCCATCTCAAAAGGTCTGGATTAAAGGTCTGTCTCCCCCCTCAAAAGATTATGTGGATCGGACATTATAATGATTTTATCATGACAAAATCTGTCACAGGTGAATCCAGAGGCTTGGGTTTTAGTTAATTCCACATTTAGTCACAATGACAGCCAAGAGTGGCCATCACAGCAGACTAAAACTCACAAGGCTGCAATGCAATGGATGGACAGCAAAAACAGACGTAAAAAATTTCCAACAGTACCAATGCTCAGTTGAAAACAGCATTGGGCATTATAGACAAAAAACAAAAACAAAACAAAAAACAAATGATGCTTTATGGCTTAGCTTAGTTTTCAGTTGTAATAAGCACCATAAAAGCATTGGGCAGGAAAAAAGCTCATTTCACCCTACAGCTATCTCCATCATCCAGGGATGTCAGGGCAGGAACTCAAGGCCCAAACAGGAAGAAAGAACTGGAGCAGAGACCATGGAGGAGTGCTGCAGGCCGGCTGGTTTCCTATGGCTTCTTCAGTGGCTTCTTCTACATCCCATACCACCTGCTCAGGGCTGAGGCCACCTTAAATGTGTTGGGCCCCTTACATCAATCATTAATCAAGACAATGGTCCACAGACTTGTCTATAAGCAAGCTAATGGAAACAATTTCCCAGTTCACGTTCTTCTTCCCCAGAAAACTCTAGCCTGTGTCAAGTTGACATGAAAACAAACAAGCAAACAACCTGAACATTGCTCCCTGGATTACTATCCAGATTGAGACATTAGAACCCTTGGGGGAGAAAACCCCCAGGAAATTTAATGTTGTGTGCTAGCCCCAGGGCAGGTCTTATTCTGACCCTGCTCTCTAGCAAGTCATGGATCAAATCACAGCTCCTGAAATGCTCCCCTAGCTCCCAAGTACTGTCATTTGGAATATGGTGTTGAAAATCTTCTTGATTAGTACTGGCAGTTAGGGAAACCTCACGGACTGGGTAATTTCCTTTGTCAGCTTGGTGGGTTTAGGCTCCCCAGAGAAGGCACACCTCCAGTTTGTATGTATGCTTTTCTAGAGATGTTTAACAGATGAAGGAACACCTACTCTGAATGTAGACAGCCAGACTGAATAAAAAGGGAAAACTCAGAATAATCATTCTGCTACTTGCTGTGGACTCAGTGAGACCAATGGCTTCAAGCTCCCGTATGTGTGTTGCCCTGAACAATGGACAGTACCCACAGACTGTGAGCCACAAATAAACTCTTTTCCCATAAGTTGCTTCTTTCAGCTATTTGGTCCCAGTGATGACAAAAGTACCATTCGGTATAGGAAACTTGACAAATGATTATTGATACTTGGTCAATACTCATACTGTACAAATAGAAATTTTCACAAATTCCATTCAGACTCTAAACTTATCATAGAACCTGTGACAAGTCTTCCTTAGACTCGTGAGTGTGTGTGTGTATTGAGACATGGCTTCAGTACATATGTTTGCTGGCCTAAAACTCGCTGTATAGGCCAGGCTCCAACTTTTAGACATCTGCTGGCCTCTACCTCCTGGGTACTGGGTACTGGAACACCATGCCCATCATACATTACTTACACTCTTGATGTCCTCACACCCTATGCTGTTGCACAAGGTGCAATTTGCTTAGTCAGTACAGCAAGACTTTCTATTTTCCTTAAGGTTTAGGATCACTTTTAAATTTCATCAAAATATAAAGAAATGCTTAATGTGATGTTTGACCTTATGGGAAAGGCAGGAGATAGCAATATTAGTTATGTGTCTACAAGATTCTTACTGTTGTCGATGGTCACAACAAAGATGTTAAAATGTTGGCCTGTTGTAAATCACATTTCCAAACTGTAGTATAAGAGGAATGATCTGTAATTTGGAAAGGTTGAGAGATTAATACAGGGGAAAGGACTTGAGTAAGTTATAAATTTTTATTTTCAATATGCTTAAAAATTCGAAGTGGTTTTTATTAGTTGGCCAGTATGCCATCTATCAAATTGAAGGGTATTCCAGGGAGGGGATTGTGGGAGGAGACTTTATAAGCGTAACAAAGGATCAATGAAGCAGAAACAAGGAACAAGAAAGGATTGACCATTTCACATTTCCCTCTGCGGTTAAAACAGTGGCTTGTCCTTACCGCACTGGCTTGGGCATACTGAATGAACCCTTCTGACTCCTGTCTGGCACCGCTTGTGTTATACGCTTGTTTATCAGGACCTTGCCAAAGTTTGGTTTGATTACTTACTAGAACAAGTGGCGCTGTTCTAATTTGGTCTGTTGGAAGGGCCTAGGGCAGAAAGGAACTCAGTTCTGAACCATGGCTCTCATACATTTTGTTTAGTGATAATCCTATTTACAGATCATGACCAAAGTTCACATGCTAAAAAGGAGAGAAAAATTTTGAAGCTGTTAATCTTTTAGATGAAATGTTTATTTATGGGAGCCACAGTAACGGATCTCATTATGGCGTTTTTATCACCTTTTGTTTTCAGCTGTTCATCCCTCCTGCTGCCCTCACCCATGCCACTTGTGCCGTCTGTAGGCAAAATTCTGAGTGTCCATGCTGTCTTTGTCAACGGCTACTGCTGGGAAGAGGCACTATGACCATGGTAACTCTTGTAAAAGAAAACGTTTAATTGGGGCTTGCTTGTATTCAGAGGTGTAGTTCGTTATCATCACGGTGGGAAGCATGGCATGCAGGCAGGCAGGTGGGGCTGGAGAGGCGGCTGAGAGTTCTTCATTCTCATCGATAGGCAACTGAAAGCGAAGGAGACACCTGGCCTGGCTTGAGCATTTGACATCCCAAAGCACACTTCCAGGACAGTTCCCAACAAGGCCACACCTCCTCATCCCTGTCATGTAGCTTCAACCCACCACACATGTCCACATGTATGTGCAGCGGGTAGTATGGCTCGACTGGGATGAAGCTGGGAACCTCAGCGATGCTGGCTGTGTTAGCAGCAATGGGGCTGAGCATCAGCTCCGTGTGCAGTGCTGGTTCCCTGGCCGTGGCCCCTGATTTTGATCACCAGTCATTAATAGTACAAGGAAAAGAAAATACTATTGTAAATTTTATTTTATAGTGAATTTTAAGTAGTTTGCCACTACTTAAAAAAAAGGATGTCTGAAATATTACAGGTGGTTCACAGAAACAATATTAGAAGCAGTTATAAGGTGCAGAATATCCCGCTATAGCACAAAACAGACAGAAAAGTGTTATTGTTAATTATGACTTATTTTTGAGGCAAAGGCTTACTGTGTAGCCCTGGCTGGGCTGGCATTCCTTATGTAGACCAGACTGGCTTTGAACTCCCAAAAAGATCCTCCTGCCTCTATTTACAGAATGTGGCTGCCACCACAGCTAGTCCTAATTATCTTTGTCTTTGATTGTGAGCCTTAGTCTCGAGGCATCTCTCCAGTCCTATTGTTTTAAAGGAAACATTGGTCACCTCTGCTTAAGAAGTTTTCTTGTTTTTGCATTTATATTCTTATTGTATTGTATTGCATTCTTTTGTATTTTGTGAAACGGCAACAATAGAGAATACTGGTGGTGCCGCTATGGTCTGTATCTTGCTTTTATCAATGTCAGGGCTGTGACATCTAGGCAACAGAAACGGGACGTCTTTATATTATTCTTGGAAATGTGTGTAAATTACTTAAAAGCAAAGAAATTCATTAAAAATCAAACTGCATGCTCCAAAGCAACTATTTCTAAAACGTGATGAAATTGAACCGCCATACAATACAGACAAAAAAAAAAAAAAAAAAAAAAAAGGAAAAAAGAAAATGGATGGAGATTTTTATTTCCAAGTCCAAAGGAGGATTGTTTAAGGAACACTTGTTAATTGATTTGCATCCCACGAAAATTAAACATAAGGTCAGAAAAGAGCCACAACGTCTGGAAACTGGGAAGTTGGTGGTCATGGATGGCGGCCGGCAGCTGAGTCTGGCTTGATTGGTCACGGTAGACCACCGATCTGTGGTCTATACAAGGAAAGGAAACTTTTTCCAGTCTGTAGAGAGGCCAATGAAGAAGAGAAGGATGCCGAATATATGCTGTGCTCTCCATCTATTTGGACCGTAAGTACCTTTGAATTAGTAGCGGGCTGAGAACACGATAAAGAGGGGGCCTTGTGAAGTAGTCACTAAAGACCTTTATTGCACATTGGCTTTGGGATAACTTTCATGGAAATCAAGAAGAGGTAGTTTTGGAAAAAAAAAAAAAAATGATGAATCAGAGGAACAGATATGGAAGAATTCAAAAGAAAGATAAAAAGTTAGGTTGCCGAAACCCGGGATCGAACCAGGGACCTTTAGATCTTCAGTCTAACGCTCTCCCAACTGAGCTATTTCGGCCCCGCCCGTTGCTGCTTCACGCTAAGATGTAATGACTTTATCACTTAGGTCCCTTCCGTTATGACAACTGACAAGAGAATCTAAGATTAACTAAAAATCTTGATGTTGGAGCATCTAATTGTATTATAAAGAGAAGAAAAGCAAGGAAAAAATTTAAATTGCTCTTTCAAAATGCCTTAGGGCGGGGAATGGTGGTGCACTCCTTTAAACCTAGCATTGGGGGAGGTAGAGGCAGGAGGATATCTTTGAGTTCACGACTAGCCTTCGTAGAGTTCCAGCTCAGGGCTGAGACACTGTCTCTCTCTCTCTCTCTTTTGCCTTAGTGACTTTGTTAAGTGCTATAATTTGTATTCTGGGTCAATTCATACATTTCAGCCGGAGTAATGACTTTCGTGACTTTTGAATTTGGTTGACTAGGATTTATGATTAGTCAAATAAAACCCAAACATAATAAATAACTAATCCAGGTCATACATCTTACAAAGGCACATTCTGTCAGCTTCCCTGGTGGTCTAGTGGTTAGGATTCGGCGCTCTCACCGCCGCGGCCCGGGTTTGATTCCCGGTCAGGGAAATTGTGTTTTTGTAATTCCGTTTTCATATGGGAGTTTCTGCTGTGTCCCCAAATAATTTTGGGTATTCCAACTGCATATTTTCAAATGATGCAATGTCACCATTTAAAAACAATTACTAATAATTATTTCATCTTGTGAAGACCGAGATTATGAGATGTCCCAAGTGCTCCTGCTAGAGTACGTAGGCACTAGAGAACCTAGCAGAGATGAACCTAGCCCTATGATGACATCAATCCCCAAAGGAGAGACCCACCCTTGACTGTGAGGCTACAGCGGAGTCGGATGACCATTTCAGATTGCTCCCCACAGTGATAACGTCTACTGCATCCCTTGCAGAAGGACAGAGAGTAAGGTGAAGAGCATGGTCAGCGCTGTTCTGGCAGATATGCATGCCCCTACACCTTCTTTCATATGTGTAATACATAATATGTGAAATATTCACAAAGTTCCTGCTTGCCCTTTAATGATGGATGTGGGGTCAACGAACCCCTTTATCTGTTTTCCAGTGTGTCCACCTTGATTAAATGTCCTCTCTTTGCTCTTCACAAATAAATCCTCTCTGGCACGTGAAACAGGCAGTTGGTTCTAGTTTGTTGGGGCATTTAGTTATAAAAGTCCAGTAACATACTTAAACTGCATAATCAACATTTGGCATTCCTGTTCAATTTGAGACACCTGCAGGCTCCTGACTCGGCTAGGACCAGGTGAAAGGCAGTCCAGGCAGTCCAGGAGGTGGCATTGCTTTTTCCAAAATGATCAGGCTTTAGTTCATTGATCACTGAACTAATGGATCCTTGAAGTTCACTTGTATATATGTTCTTATTCTCTGAAATTCTTCCTTCATTTTTCTACTTGTAGTCTACTTTCCAAAAAAAAAAAAACACACAAAACAAACAAACCAAAAAAACCAACCAACCAACCAACCAAAACAAAACAAAACAACACCCCCCCAAATAAAACAAAACAAAACAAAACCAAAACAAAAAAAAAAAAAAAAAAAAAAAAAAACACTAGAGAGAAAATCAGTTCCTGGATTGGTGTTTTTAAGAGACAAGCAGTTGATGCAACATTAAACCATTAAACCATATCACACCAGAAGGCGGTGCTCTTGTTCCAGGTCCTTAAAGGTTAACTTTCAATCCTTGCTCTGATTGTGGAGAGATCACCCTTGATACAAAGAAAAGAGAACAACAGTCAGGTAGAGTTCAGAGTCACACAACAGGTGAAAACATAAGGCGTTGGATTAACAGAGTGTCAAAAGAAGTGGATAATTGTGTTGCTTTGACTTTCTTGAGAATCTTGTTTTTTCTTTTCCTCTCTCACTGTCTGTCTCTCTCTTCTTTTCCTCTTTCTCTTCCTCTTCCCTCCCCGCTCTCTTTCCATCCGGAATGCACTTTCCCCTCTGTCCTCTCCTTCTAGTCCCCACCCCTTCCAGCATCCATTCCTCCTCCTCCATTTCTCTTTACAACACCAGTCATGGCAGCCAGACTAGACATGTCCTCTCCTATTAAGGCTGGTGAGGAAACCGGGAAGGAGGAAAGGGTCCCAAGAGCAGGCAACAGAGTCGGAGGCAGCCCCCACTCCCACTGTTAGGAGTTCCCCAAGAAGAGCAAGCTACACAATATGTATGTAGAAGATCTAGGCCAGTCCCATGCGGATTCCCTGGTTGTCAGCTCAGTATCCATGAGTCCCTGTGAGCTCAGGCTAGTTGACTCTGTGGGTTTTCATCTGGCTCCCACAATCCCTCTCCCACTCGTCTGCAGGAGGGGATAATTTTTTCTCTTAGTTATTATCATAATTTCCCCAGTAAATAACATCTGCTGAGTGCTGAGATTGATGCAGGGTGACGTGATGCTAACGAGTCACTCTTATAGAAGGCCTTGTGAAGTCAAAGTAGGGATACCTGTGAAAGCTGAACTTGGGGGAGATTTCTTTACCGAATTCTTCTTCTTGTTCTAACTCATCTTTTCATTTTATTTATATTCCCTGACTGAATGGCCCAGACTCCTTTAACTAAGTTAATCCTTTCTGGGTCAGGAGCAAAAACTCACTGTACTCATCCCACACCTCCACTCCAGTTCTAGGAACGTGAGGAGAGGGGTTGGGGGAGGGCAGAACTTTACTAATATAGATTATGTCATAGCAGAAACTATTCTTTAAAGTATTCGAATCCTGGCATTGCAAAGTGAGCGGCCTTTTTTCCTGGGGTCAGTTTGGTGATTTCTATGCATGAGGTCTCTCAGTGAACAGCTGGGCCTCAGACTCTGCAGCAGAGTGAGGCAGGATAGGAAGGGATTGAGTAGGGTGGGATGTTAGGGCTTTTATCTCACAGATCACAGACAAGTCCGTGAGGTATCTGCGCGCCTCCCTCCCCTTCCTGGGTGATGAGCAGAACAGAGGCCTCTTGTGCTCTCCAGCACCTGTCAAAGGTGGTGGAAACCAGGGGGCCCTCAAGGGCCCAAAGTTGCACGTAGGTGAAAACACAAGAGGAAACCCTCTTGTAGTAGTGTGTCCCAAGCCATCTAAGATGCTGGGTTTAGGCTTGTATTGGAGAAGACTCCCACTACCTCCGAAGATTTTCCTGGTAACAATGCACCTAGATTCAGCTCCCTAGATTTCACTCTGTTACATAACAGATAAAAAGCTTTTGTGGCACATACTTCCTGCCTTAATTACGTTTGTATTATTGTGATAAGACACTATGAACAAGGTAACTAATGAAAGAAAATATTTAATTTGGGGCTCATGGTTCCAGAGGGTTAGACTCCATGATGTATAGAGCTAGAGCAGTTGCTCCTATCTTTGCCCACAAGCACAAGGGGAGGGGAAGGAGAGAGGGGAGAGACAGGTGTGAGCAGTCATGTGGGTGCTGGGATTTGAACTTGGTTCCTTTGGAAGAGTGGCCTTGATCTTAACCACTGAGCCATCTCTCCAGTCCCATCTCATTTCTTCTTTTGGTTTCATTTGTTTGCTTGGGCTGAATGATGAGATGTGCTAGTGGATACCAGTGGGATATCGGTGGATACTGGTGCATACTGGTAGATATAGGTAGATACCAGTGGTGTAGGTCCCTTCCTCAGATATTTTCATGTTTTATAACAATTTATATTGGCTCACCTCATTCTCTTGGGACTCTACCTATTGGTGCTGACCTAGAGTTCCCTAATTCTTCCTGTTGCCTCTTCCAGCGTTGCTGTCTAGACCATCTCCATTCCTTTGTGACTCTTTACTGACCTGCAGAACTTTCCTCCATCAGGAACACTGTAGCTAGAAAACTTGACTGGGACTCAGAGACCCTACAGCTATCACACTTGGCTAGGATCCAGAGTAGCAAACAGTAAGCAAAGAATAGGCAATACCAGAAACACTTCAAATGTTATAACTAGAGGTCTAGATCCAAGAGGAAAGCTATAAACATGAACAACCAAGATAATATACCTCCTCCAAAAGCCAGCAACCCTTTGCAATAATCCCCAAGAAAAGCAGTTCAGATAAAGCACAGTATGAGGGCTTCCAAACAGCAATTAAGTATATATTCAAAGACATTAAAGAAGATATGAATAAATGTCTTAAGATCACACAAACACAAGCAGTTGAATGAAATAGTGAAAATAATTCAAGACATGAAAGTAGACTTTAACAAGGAAAGAGATTTGCTAAAGAAAAGACACATTTAAATAGAACTGGAAACAAAAAACTCAGGAAGGCAAACAAAACCTCCAGAGGTAAGCCATGGAAACAGATCAAGAAACACAAAAGATACAATTAAGGTGTTGAAGACAAGGTAAAAGAAATGGACAGCCCACTCAGAGAAAATGCTAAAACAAACAAACAAAAAACCCAAGCACAAAGCATGCAGGAAATTTGGGACATTATGAAAAGGCTAAACCTGCAAATAATAGATATGGAGGAATGAGAAGAAACCCAAGTCAAAGGCATAGGAAACATTTTTAGAAAAACCATAGAAAAAATTTTCCCCCAATCTAAAGAAAAGGGTGTCTATCAAGGCAAAAGAGAAATACATCAAGTAGATAGGACCAGAAAGTACTCCTACTCCTTGTGACACATAATAACCAAAACACTAATTATACAAAACAAAGGAAGGATATTAAAAGTTTCAAAGGAAAAAGATCATGTCATATATAAAGCCAGGCCCATTATAATAATATCCAACTTTTCATTCTACAAACTCTAAGAGATCACAGATACTAGCTTAGACTATAATATCCAGCAAAAACTATCAATCACAGTAGATGGAGAAAGAAAAACCATTTTATGATAAAAATTTTAAATACTTTGTGTTCACCAATCCAGATCTACAGAAGACACTAGAAGGAAATCTTTCATTTGAATAGAAGAGGTCACAAAGAATAAGTAATCCCAGAACACTTAATAACAAGAGGGAAAGAACTCCCACTGATGGGAGATGTCATTCTGTAAATATGTTTCTCTTATTGGTTAATGAATAAAGCACTCTTGGCCAATAGGAAAGCAAGATAGGCAGGACTAGGAGACAAGGAGGATTCGAGGAAGTAGTAGGGAGGAGTTAACATGGAGAGAATTGAGAGAACAGAGGTCTGGGCCTTCCGGTAAGATGTGACCACATGGGAATACTTAGATTAATAGAAATGGGTTAATATTGAAAACAGAGCTAGCCAATAATAAATGCTAGTAACAGGCCAACAGCATTATATCAAATACAGTGTCTCTGTGTGTTATTTGGGGCTGGCAGAAAAACAACTCATAACACTCCCATTACCACCACCACAAAATGCCCTAAGAATTATATTACTCATTAATAACTCTTAATATTAAAGGTTTCAATTCTCCAATAAAGAGACATAGATAAACGGAATTAGAAAACAAGATCCTTTGATGCATTCAAGAAACAAATCTCACTATCAAGGATAGATATCGCCTTAGGGCAAAGGCATGGAAAAGGCATTCCAAGTAAATGGCACAACAATCAAGCAGGAGTAGTTATTTAAATAGACGGCAAAGTAGACTTTAAACCAAAACCAATCAGAAGAGGTAGGGAAGGACGCTAAATACTCATATTAAGGGAAAAATCTAAGAAGATTTACAATCCTAAACATCAGTGCATCAAACACAAGGGCACACAAGTTCATAAGAGGAACTCTACTATAGCTAAAATTTATTTATTTATTTATTTACTCATTCATTATATATACATAGGGTTCTGCCTGCATGTCTACCTGCAAACCAGAAGATGGCACCAGGTCTCATTTCAGATGGTTGGGAGCCACCATGTAGGTGCTGGGAATTGAACTCAAGACTTTAGGAAGCCATCTTTCCAGCCCTCACTTCACTTTTACCAATAAACAAGCCATCTAAATCAGAACAAAACACAAACAAACAAACAAACAAAACAAACTATGCAGAGAAATGTTGGCATTTAAACACCTTCATCAAATGGGACAAATAGACATCTAGAAAATATTCCATCAAAACACTAAGGAATGTAGTTTCTTCTCAACAGCCCATGAAACTTTCTCCAAAATGAATCGCATATTAGGACAGAAAACAAGTCTCAATAGATACAGGAAAACTGAAAACACCATGCATCTTATATGACCATTATGGGTGGTCAAGAAAGAAAAAAAAACTTCTTAGACTTGAATGAAAATAAAAACACATACCCAAACCTATGGGACACTATGAAGGCAGTTCTAAGAGTCAAGCTCATAGCACTAAATGCCTACATAAAAATTGGAGAGATCTCATATTAGTAAGCTCTAGAAAAGCAAAAAGAAATAACACTCAAAAAGAGCAGGTGGGAAGAAAGAAACTCAGAGCTGAAGTCAATGAAATAGAAACAAACAAAAAATACAAAGAATTAATGAAATGAATTGGTTTTTTGAGAAAATCAACAACATTTGCAAGCTGAATCCAAGAACACACCATGATTAAGTAGGCTTCATCCCAGAGATGCTGGGATGGTTCAACATATATAAATCAATAAACATAATCCACTCTACTGCCAGGCCTTGGCTAGAGGTGAGTCTGGGCCCAATTCGGGAGGCCTCTCCCCTATATCCTCCCCCAGGGAACTCCCTGGGATCCCCTTGCTCCTGTGTCCCCATCAAGAGCACTCTTGGAGCTCTGATACACCCCACCCTCTCCCACTGTCCCACTGCTCTGGTTGAGGGATACAAATAGGAAAATAATTCAAAATATTGTTTACAGACAAAATGGTTGTGTACACATATAACACTAAAAACTCTCCTAGAAAATTTCTACAGCTGATCCTTTTTTAGCAAAGTAGCAGGATATAAAATTAGCTCATAAAAATCAGTAGCTTTCCTATATACAAACGACTAATGGAGTGAGAAAGAAACCAGGAAAACTATACTTTTCTAAACAGCCTCAAAAATATCTTAGGATACAAGTGAATCTTATGATACATGTGAAAGACTTATATCATAAAAACTATAAGACACTGAAGAAAGAAATTGAAGATTTGTGGTAGGATTAATGTGAAAATGGCCTTCCTACCAAGAGCAACGTGCACATTCAATGCAACTCCCATAAAAAATTCCATCAAAAATTTTCACAGAAATTGAGAAAAAAATCTTCAGTTTCACATGGAAACACAAAATACCCAATAGCTTAAAAATTCTGGGTAATAAAAACATTGCTGGAAGTATCACAGCCCTATATTTCAAGCAGTATTATGGAGCTATAGTAATAAAAAGAACATGCTATTGGCATAAAAGAACACAATGATCAATGGAATAGAACTGAAGATCCAGGTGTAGGTCTTAGCCATTTTTATTTCTTCTTTTGAGGAGTCTTCAGTTTTACAGTCCATTTTATTGAATGTGCCATTTTTGTTTGTTTGTTTTGATTTTTGAGCTCTTTATACATTCTGAATATTAATCCTCTGTCAGATACATAGCTGGCAAAGATGTTTTATTTTTCTGAGAACTTGTTTCTTTAGCTGTGCAGAATCTGTTCAGTTTTATGAGATCCAACTTGTCAATTACAGGCATTAATTTTTGAGTAAATGGAGTCCTGTTCAGAAAGTCCTTTACACACATTTTATGTAAGGTATTGTCCATATTTTTTTCTGACAGTTTCAGTTTCCACATATTTAGATCTTTGATCCCTTAGGAGTTAGTTTTTGTGCAAGTTGATAGATAAGAATCTAAGTTCACTCTTGTACATGTTCTTTTCAGTACTGTTTGTTTTGTATTCATTTTTCCCGTGTATGAGTTGGAATTTTCATCAAATATCAGATGGTTGTAGTTTTGTGTACTCATTTGGTTTTTCTATTTTGTTCTATTGGTCTACATATCTATTTTTGTATCAGTACCATGTTGCTTTTATTACTACAACTCTATGCATTTGAGGTCTAGAATATGTGAGATCTGGAATGCTAATCTCTACAGGATGGGTATTTTTTTGCTCAGGATTGTTTTGGCTCTCTGTGAAATTTTTGGTTCCATATGAATTTTAGAATAATTCTATTTCTGTGAAGAATGAGAAGGGGATTTTGATTGGGATTGCATCGGATCTACAAATGGCTTTTGGTAGAATGGTCATTTCACAAGACTAATTGTACCCATCCATGAGCATGGGTTGTCTTTCCATTTTCTAATATCTTCCTTGTCTCCTTCTTCAAGATTTGAAGTCCATATCCTACCTCCTTGATTAGATTTATGTCTAGATGTCTCATTTTTGAGGCTGTTGTGAATAGGAGTGTATCCATGCTCTATATCTCACCTCACTTGGTGGTGGTGTGCCACCACTGCCCAGCTTCTATTGATGTGGCTAGCTTTACATTCTAATCCCTCCAGTAAGCTTTATTAAACAATAAAAAATATGTCACCACAAGCCCCCTTTTTTGCCTAGTACAAAATATAAAGCTATAACTAATATAAGAAAAACCATGTACAATATGCTGGGTGTTGTAGTCTGGGGTGGCATACATGGTCTCTTAGTGCCTGCAGCACATCTGTCCATGACCTTCTGGCTTTCAGAGTTTGCATTGAGAAGTCAGGTGTAATTCGGATAGGTCTGCCTTTATTTTTATTTATTTATTTATGTATTTATGTATTTATTTATTTATTTTATATAACCAAGTCTATATGTAGGGCAATGTCATCCAGTTGGGGTCATGTAGATCTGACAGGTCATGTGAAGTAGGGACTAGGGCTTCTCTCCTGTCTCTAGATTAAGGCAGTTATCCCTCCATGGGGGATGTGTACACAAAGTCCTTTTGTGCACCAGGGAGACATCCTGGTTCCACTGTCTGAGGTCCCTTAGACTGCTCAGTCCTTCTGGCTGAGACCCATATTCAGGGGGGCCTGAGTCAGTCCCATGCTGGCTTCCCAGCTATCAGTCTGGTGGCCCGTTAGCTCCTCCTTGTTCAGGTAAGTAGGTCTGCCTTTATATGTTACTTGGTCTTTTTCCTTTAGACCTCTTAATATTCTTTCTTTATTTTGTGTTTAGTGTTTGATTATTACATGGTGAGGGAATTTTTTTTTTTGGTTCAGTCTATTTGGTGTTCTGTAAGCTTTTTGTACCTTCATAGGGAAAGATTTCGTCTATTAGTTTGTTGAATATATTTTCTGTGCCTTTGAGCTGGACTTCTCCTTCTTCTATTCCCATTATTAGGTTTAGTCTCTTCATGGTGTTCTAGATTTCCTGAATGTTTTGTGTTAAGAATTTTTTTTGGCTTCAACATTTTCTTTGACCAATGAATCTATTTCCGCTATAGTATCTTCAACTCCTGAGATTCTTCCATCTCTTGCATTCTGTTGGTTATGCTTACATCTGTAGTTCCTGTTCATTTACCCAGATTTTCCATTTCCAGCATTCCCTCGGTTTGTGTTTTCTTATTGCCTCTATTTCAATTTTCAAGTCATGAACTGCTTGCTTCATGTGTCTGATTTTTTTGGGGGGGCTTTCTTTAAGAGGTTTGTGGATTTCTTCCATTTTTTTTTTGTTTGCTTTTTCCTCTATTTCTTTAAGGGGATTTTTCATTTCCTCTGTAAGGGTCTCTATCATCTTCATAAAGTTATACTTAAGGTCATTTTCTTCTTCTGCTACTTCTGGGTTAGGATGTTCAGGTCTTCCTGTTGTAAGGACCACTATGTTCTGGTGTTGCCATATTGCTCTTTAGGTTCTTGAATGTATTTTTACATTGGCGCCTACCCAATCTCTTCCTCTAGTTGGTGCAAGCTCTTGGTCCAATCTTTGCAGTCAGTATTCTGTGTGTCAGAGATCCTCTTTTGGACTGATCATTGCAGTTGCTGTCTCATAATTCTCTCTGTGTAGTTGGAGGACTCAGGAAGCTGCTGAGGTCATGGTGAATGGGGGAGGTATTTGGGGCCAGAGTGGAACTTGTAGATTCCAGGGTCTGATGGTATGGTGCTGCAGCAGCCTGCTTGCAGGAGGCTCTCCTGCTGCCCTGCTGGTGGAGGGGCCCCGGGGTTTGCCATATGGTCTAGTGCCTAGAGAATTGGCTGTCCAGCTGGGGGGCTGGTCACTTACCTCTTGGTCCTCTCTGTCCAGTCACAGTCTGTGACTCAGGGAGCTGCTGAGAACCTCAAGGTTGCATTCGATTCTCAAAAGTTGTACTTAGCTTTTCAGCAGCATTGCTTTAAATGAGCCAGTCATGTGAGATGTGAAGCCAAGCTCTAACCACTGAGAATGAAGCACAGGATTCCCTTAGGTTATGAATACAAACCCCAGCATGCTTGCTTGCTTGATATTTTTCCACCCCCAATTGCAGAAAAGGTGGTAGAGGTGGTCCCTGGGTTACAGCACAGGAGAATGAACGTGGCATTGGAGGATAACTGAGAGTTCTTGATCCATGCCTGTCCTGCAAACTGATCATCTCAAGAGCCTGAGCTGTGACTTCAGAGGGCTACAGACTTGCCATGGTCACTTCAGAGGTTGAGCAGCTTAAAGGCAGTATTGTCTTGAAGATTCAACCACCCAAAGAAACAAATGAAAAGTTTCTGCTTCATTTCCTTACTTATCCTGGACTTTATCTATTGTTATAATTGCCTCAGTCTTTGAAATAGGTCTGACTGCATAGTACTATTTGAATGAGAATGTGGTAAAAAGCTTCTTTTGGCATTTTAAAAGTTTTCTTATATACAGTGCATTACTGACATTCATCATGACTAATCTCTCTCCCCATTTGACTCACCACTACAGTCCTAGATTCTCCCTTTTGTGACCATAGCACCATCCATGTGATTACAACAGGTCAGAGAACCACTTTGCTATATCCATTTTGAGTGCTAGGGGAGATTCGAGGAACTACGTATGCACAATGGAACTCTTCTGTTTGTAAACACAAGGGTCATTATGCATGATTCAATCCCAAATATCAATGCTGGGGAATGGATAGAGGGACACACACACACACACACAGAGACAGAGAGAGAGAGACAGAGAGAGAGACAAAGAGAGAGAATGTTAATTACCAGGGTTCAAATAACTGATCTCCTTGAACCAAAGTATTGTGGTATATGGTATCCTTTGGTGTATGTAAGCCCTTGGAAATGAAATCTGACAAACCATGTGATAACTTTGACTTAGAATGAGGATATATTCAAAGAGGACACACACATACACACACACGTACACACCCGAGACATCACTCTTCAAGGGATCCTGTTTTTTGATACATAGAGACTCTTCCAAGAATGTCACAGCTCCTATTTTGGAGGCTTTAGACAGGTATATCTAAGGGGTTTTATTTCTCAAGGCATTCAGATGCCACCCAAGACACTAACATATATAAGTGTGTCCAACATGGGGGAGGGCTTAGGCCCTACCCCAAATGATTTGACAGACTTTGATAATCCCTCATGAGGCCTCACCCTCCTAGGGGAATGGATGTGGGATGGGATGGGGGATTTGTGGGGGGGGGCATGGGAGGATGGAAGGGAGAGGGAACTGGGATCAATATGTAAAATATGAAAAAAAACTATTAAAAAAAGAAGAAAAAGTGTGTTCAACCACATTAGATTGGGTTACCAATTTGGCACACCAACAGATTTTATATAAAAAAATGTGCTACCCTGCTTATGTCCCCATATAAACTTGCATGATTAGAACTCACATAACATTTCAACTTTTGGTGCTTTTAAAACATCAATAAATATCACAATTTTAGGATTTAGGGCTTCTTTGACTGGAATGAAAAATATCTGCCATGTGATATTGCTATAGAAATATAAGTCAGGATGATGGTCTTTGGCCCTTAAGGGATTCACACATCAAAGAGGGGTAAAGGCTCCTAAGAGTCTTTTTTTGAATTCTATATTAAGTTTTCAAAATGACCAATAAACTACCATAGGGAGACAAAGCAGCAAAAAAATCATATAACCCCCCCATTTTTATTTTTACCATATTTGTAATTTGGGTTTTTAATGAGCAAGATGTTGCTTAAGTCTGTGAATGTACATTAATACCTTTTCCTTGAAGAAATCTTGGTGTCCCACTCTTTTATCAGAATCCCACAACATTACAAGGCCACAGGTAGATACCATTTACACTATTTGCACTGGCAATAATTTAAAAGTCTATAATGCCATGTGCTGCAGAGTATGTAGATCAAAAGAATGCTCTCTTTGTAGTAAATGTAAGAAAACTAGAAAAATAGCTTGTAAAGTTTGCTCATAACACATTCCACAAAACCAGCAATTTCTATATTAGACACACATACAAAGACTTTCTTAACTGTGTGTTCAGTGAGACCTGTATATAATCATTCATTATGGAGCTATTCACATAAGCAGAAAACTATACAGTGTGTGAATGTCTATCAGCAATGGAAACTATAATAATAGCATGCTCACACAATGGACTGTGAACCACAGATAAACACAATACATTGAATCATACGGAAAATGTTAAGTTAAAGAAGAAAAATCTCCCAGCATATTTTCTTTGCTTAAATTAAAAGCGAATAGCTGGATGGTGGTGGCTCATCCCTTTAATCCCAGCACTCAGGAGGCAGAGGCAGGCAGAGCTCAGTGAGTTTGAGGCCAGTCTGATCTACAAAGTGAGTTTTAGGACAGCCAGGACTGTTACACAGAGAAACTCTGTCTTAAAAACAAAACAAAACCAACAAACACAAGTTAGGTTAAGAACACATGTTATTTAAACACTCCCACATGAATGTAGGGTGAGACATATTTTATTTTTTAAAGTGAGTGTCTAATGAACATGCTCCATCACTGTGATTCCCTAAGAGTCAGATAGGAATGAGGGAAAAGTGGGAAGACAGGAGGCTCTAAGCTCTTGTTAAATTTCCAGTCTTCAAGTTTGGGACAGCCTCAAGAATTTTCATCTGTGATTTTAATTCATTGACAATGAAACAAGGATGATGCAATTCATGCACTAACAATTATGATTACTTCATAAAAACATTAAGAGATCAATTATTTTCTTTCTGTAGTAGATGCAACACTTAGATAATAAGTTCTTCAATCTGATATACATTGATCAAAAGACATTTCAAATAGTGTTAATTTTTATAGCTAATATACTTCTAATTTCAATGTAAGCTTAATACAATACTAAGTATTTAAACCTATGAAATTAATTCCTTTTAATTAATAAATTTATTTTTATCATAAGATTATATAATGTAAAATGCTATATATTTTATATAAAATATAAATAATTATAACAAAATTAATAACATTTAATTTTATTAATAAAAACTGAAGCAAAGGATGAGATGAAACCATTGTCTTAAGGGAACCCTTCATAAAATTGCATTTTGGATAGGATCTGACTATAGTTACAGATTTCCTTAATCACCTCTGTGCAACACCAATCCCCTCGGGCCTAACCCACACCAACACAGTAGCCTTTAGAGTTGTACACAAGCACTTCTTCACCTTAGTTAAGTAGCCTTGAAATGCAAAAGAAACATCACAGTGCCCTCATGCAAAATGTAAGGTGTAATTATGAATAAGAAAATGCAATAAACAATTTCAAATATTGTACCAAAATATGGTTAGCCAAAACTGATTTACTGATTTTTCTATTGTGTTCAGATCTAATTTTAATCCAACATCCAAATTAGAAGATACTATTACTATTAAATCTTAGTCCAACTGTTGCTTTTAAGTAGGAATGGGTTTATGGGATGGATGTAAAGAAAGTTAAACTGATTTTATTTTTGGCACAAGAACTTTCTGTGTATCATTAATGAAAGGCGAGATCATCTTAGTGGGAACATACATACATTTGGACTAGAGAAAAGTGTGACAACTTCAAATTCTTCCTCTGGAAGCTTATTCTAATCATCCTGTCTTCTGGTGAGTATTGCTTGCTGCATCCAACAGACAACCCAGAACCAGGTCATAGACAGTGCAGGCCCAAGTTGAGCATACAAACAGAATTCTGAAAGGTGTAGAACATATATGTAATATGAACAATTGGAGATCTCTTAGGAAAGAAGATTAAAATTCAAAATTGAGAGTTGTATACTTTGAAGTTTCTGAATAATCTTCAGGCATCAAGCAGCATGCTAAGTTTTCTAGATTTATCCTGTCATTTAAGCCTCTTCCAAGCATTGAAGTGGATGAGGAAACCAAGAGTTACAAAAGCCAATTGTAGTAGATACATGGGTTTCCTGAAGCCAGGATTTTAATTCTTTTGACCTGAACCTTTTCTGCTTGGAGAGCAACATACATCTTGGTTTAGTATTAATAAATTAACACGTTTTTAAAGTATTAAGACAGTTTTAAAATTTTGCTATTTTTTCATCAGATCATTGTACATATCAAACTATGCCCATGTATGTTAGTTCATTTATCTTAAATATTATTGAATTTAGTTAGTGAAACAATACACTGTATTATTGGAAATTGAATATGCCAATGACAAATCAGCTTTGTTTTAAATGTAGCATGCCACTTTAGACCATCCATGTCTTTAGATACAGTGTTCTAAGCCTCATTTTTAGTATCATGCTCACTTTCATATTAAAGTTAAATAACATCCCAAATTTGCTAGTAAGAATGCTCAGGATCTTAAGTGATCCAAACTTTATTAAAAGCCAGTAAGATTTGCATCTGAAGATATTGGCATATGTTTTACATAGTTCTCTGCTGTAGGGTTGTCTTCTTTGATGTTGCCCTCACCTTTGAGTTCATGAATTCGAGCCATGGCTGAACCATGATGCCAAAACAAACTTGAAAATTCAAGGTCAGGCAGCAGAAGATACAAAAAGAGAAATCTAAGGGTTTATTTGATAATAACTTCTAAAGTTAAAAGAAACTTAAGATATATTTAATGTTTTTATTTACTTACATGTGCGTGTGCGCGCATGCATATGTATTTGTGTGTGCCTGCATGTGTGTGTGTGTGTGTGTGTGTGTGTGTATGTGTCTATGTATGTGTGTGTCTCTCTATGTGTGATGCACATATTGAATAAGGCACAACTTCTGGGAGTTACTTCTCTCCTTTCACCCTGCCTTGGTTTTGATGATGGAACTCAGCTCTTCAGGCTCTCACGACAAGGGTCTTTTAACTGCTGGGCCATCTTGCTGCACCTCCAATTTTTGATTAAGCCAAATGAGCCAATATATACTTACATCCTTAACCTAAAAACATTAAAGGGAAGGTTCACCAGTAAGCATCATGTTAGTGCGTGGCTCAGGAAGAGTTATGATGAGTGAGGTGCAAAGAAGGCTTCCAGGGTGGCTGCACTGGTTTTGACTGAGTCCTAGCTACTAGACTGTTTATCTACTCAGCATCTTCCTTATTTGTTATTGTATTTGTCTTACTTATTCATTAAACCGTGTTAGATGTGAAGCTATGGTGAATAGACTACCTTTGGCGTTTCTTTTGGAGTTAAAAGAAAGAGTCAGTGTCGAAGTGTCACCAAAAACGGAGGCACCACTTAAAGGAAAGCCTATTTCCTTGCCCTTGAGCTTACACATTAGGAGCTATTGAATGTCCTTTGGAAAGAATGTCTGTGCTGCAGAAGGCTGGAGTCAGAACTTTTGAAGTTTGTTTCTACTTTAGAAATCACGGCTTTTTAATTTTGAACATTCTCAACTTTAAGAAATCCAATGAACACAGGTAATTTGGAACCATAGTGTTTTGGGAGCTGAAGTCATCTCCTGATCCTACAGTTTCTTGGCACCTGTTCACTACTTGTTTATTATACTACACTTGTGCTTATTTTTGTGCACAGACATACATTTATATATTTTAGAAGCCAGGTTAAAACAATCAAGACATTTGAGTTTAGCTTTAAACCATCACGTAAAGCTAGTAGTGAAAAAGGTGAAGGGGGTCAGAAAGAATAGTGCTTGTTTGAAGTGTGGGTCCTTTAAAAATTAAACATAAACTCAGGTTCTAGAACTTTCATGAGTATTAGTGTTCAGAACTTCCCACTGACGAAGGGAATACTATAAAATCCACTTCACATACGAAGAGCTAAATTTTCAAACAGGTTAAATTACTATCCAGGAGCACAGTGTATGTACAGTTTATGGCTGGGATTTAATATCATGTATGTTGCTTGGATTCATCAGGGATGGTGGTTGCAATGCCTGAAACCCCAGCACTTGCAGCACTTGGGAGCTAAAGGCAAAGAGATACTGAATTCAAGGCCATCTCCTGCTACACAGCAGATTCAAAGTCAGCTTGTGCTATGAGAGATTCTCTCTCAAAAAGCATTCTCCACAAAAGAAAAAAAAAAAAAAGAAAGAAAGAAAGAAAAAGAAGTTCATCGAAGCACTATGCTTGACTTCCTACTAACATACAAGCATCCTACTAATACAAAAACTCAGCTAAATTTACACTTTCATCCTAGGGAAAGCAACAGTTTAACTCCAAATAATTTGCAAATAAAACTCCCTTTTTATAATTAAAATATTTTTTATGCTCTAAGCTTTATACAATGATTTACTTGAGATAATTTATCATTACATTATTTTAATGAAAACGAGGCTTTATTTTCATGCCCATAAGAATACTATATAGGTAAGAAACTCTAGGTTCTGAAGTTCATTACAAAAAAGCACTGCCAAAAAATATACTGAGTGACTAAACATTGCATGCATGTAAGGATATGTCACACAATTCAGAAATGGCAAGGTTGGTGAAAGTTTTATCCCTTATCTATTCTCTTTTGGAGGTAACCAGGTGATGGTTTTTCTTAACAGGCTCCAATGTAACCGGAAAGTGCACTTGCTATTGAATTTGATAAGATTGGCCACACCACTGCTTGTTGTATGAACTGTCGCTTGCTGAATCATCTGCCTGCCTTTTTCTGTGGAGTGGGTGAGGGACCAGAAGCAGACAGTGCCTGTTGTTACATGTCTGCGATGGTCAAATGATTCTCAAACTAGTTCAATGTTTAATCCTGAAATAGATCCATAAAGTTGGGCAGGATATGTAGCATGACATTTTTAAGGTATTCAAAGTGGCACAGCCCATAAAGGTTAATTATTGGGTTATTTTTTGAGAAACAAAGACATACTATCAATGGCAACAACAAAAAGTGTAGCTGTGAACACCAAAGTTGATACAAAAAGCATAATATCCGAGACTGAATAGAGGAAAACTCAGAAGGAAGAGGTAGTGATGATATGATTATGATAGTTATAATGGCTGGGATGTAGGCATTTGTAAATGAACACAAGAAAAGGATTTATATTATCAAGTGGCAGAGCTTATAAAAACTTAAAAAACTTTTTGCTTGAAACTTAGTTCCTTTGATAAAGAAAAGATTTATCACCATCAAGTGATAAATGCCAAAATTCCAGGGGAAAATTTCAATTTTTTCCCCCATTCTATTCCAGGGTAGGGTGGTTCAAGGCCAGCAAGGTAACATTGAGTCATGTATATACACACATACGATGCATATATACATACATAATACATGTATTACATGTATTACATACATGGTATATAATGTCACTTTTATAGTTATGGCTTTGACACACAATCAAAACACTCAGTGTTTTGAGGTGATACTGCATATTAATGGTTTCCAATGATTTCTGATGTACAGGAGAAGCTCTTGTTATTGACAAATATTTTAAAATATGCTACAATAAGAAGATGCATGCAGATGGATGGATTTTAGACACTCATGGCAAAAGTCAGAGACTCTGAAATTATTTTTGGTTACTGTAGTATTGTCTTCTAGACTTTTTAAAGGAGCAATGGAAATAAATAGCTCAGGAGCAGACTTCATCCTTCTGGGATTTTCCAGTCGACCCCAATTAGAGCACGTCATTTCTGTCATTGTCTTCATCTTCTATGTTGTGACATTGGTAGGAAACACAACCATCATGGTAGTGTCCTATCTGGACTCTCAGCTCCATACTCCCATGTATTTCTTCTTATCTAATTTGTCTTTTGTGGACCTCTGTTATACTACTAGCATTGTCCCACAGATGCTGGTAAATCTATGGAGTTCAAAGAAGTCTATCACATATGGGGGGTGTGTACTCCAGTTCTTCTTTGCCTTGGACCTAGGAGCCACAGAATGTCTCCTTTTGGCTGTGATGGCCTATGACCGCTATGCTGCAGTCTGTCAACCTCTTCACTACACAGTAATAATGCACCCTGTTCTTTGCCAGAAGATGGTGCTGTCAGCCTGGTTGGGTGGTCTTGGCAGTGCCTTAATTCTTTGTTCCTTGACTTTGAAGTTGCCAAGGTGTGGGCATCGGGAAGTGGATAACTTTTTTTGTGAAATGCCAGCATTGATCAAGATGGCCTGTGTCTATTCCAGAGTAATTGAGGTTGTTGTGTTTACTCTTGGAGTTATATTTCTTTTAGTACCTCTATCACTAATCCTCATCTCCTATGGAGTTATTACTCAGGCTGTGATGAAGATCAAGTCAGCAACAAGGTGGAGAAAGGTCCTTAATACATGTGGTTCCCACCTCACAGTCGTAACGTTGTTTTATGGAACACTCATATATATGTACATGAAGCCACAGAATACCATATCCCATGAGGAAGGACAGTTTTTCACTCTTTTTTATACCATTGTCACCCCCAGTCTTAACCCTCTGATCTACACATTAAGAAACAAAGATGTAAAGAGTGCAGTGAAGAGAATTCTAGGAATAGACAAACATTCTGCCAAAGTGTGAGGTCAATAAAATATATATATATATATTCAGCCACATTGTGGGGAGCTAAAGAAACAGCAGCTTTTGTCAACGACAGCTTAATCAGTTGATTCCAGACCATCTCTCTGGCATTGGCTTAGTAGCTAGAATTTCTTAGGCACAATGTTAACTTTCACCAGGTTTAAGTTCTTGACTATGGATATAGATGCAATGAGACTAGATGCTTAATGTTCCTACTATGATGGAGTGTTTGTGTTGAAACTGGGAACCAGAGTAAAGCCTTCCTTCTTTTACATAATTTTTAAAACAAGCTTGTTTTACATATCAGTCACAGTTCCTGCACCCTCCTGTCCTCCTCTGTTCCTCCCACCAACCTCCATCACATCCCCTTTCAGCTCTCCAGGAAGGGTAAGGCCTTCTATGGGGAGTCTTCAAAGTCTTATCATTTGGAGCAGGGCCTAGGCCCTCCCCCATGTGTTTAGGCTGAGAGAGTATCCCTCAATGTGGAATGGGCTCCCAAAGACCATTAGTATACTAGGGATAAATACTGATCTACAACCAGAGGCCCCATAGACTGCCCAGTCCTCCCAACTAACACCCACATTCAGGGGATCTGGGTTGGTCCTATGCTAGTTTCCCAGCTATCAGACTGGGGCCCATGAGCTCCCCCTTGTTCAGGTCAGCAGTTTCTATGGGTTTCTCCAGCCTGATCTTGACCCCTTTGCTCATCACTCCTCCCTGTCTGCAACTGGATTCCAAGAGTTTGGCTCAGTTTTTAGCTGTGGGTGTTTGCTTCTGCTTCCATCAGCTACTAGATGAAGGCTATAGTATGGCATAGTCATCAATCTCATTATCAGGGAAAAAATCCTTCTTTAAGCTGCTTTTGTCAGAAATTTTGTCAGAGCAATGAGAAAAGCAATTATTGTGAAGAGATAGGGAGGGGGAGAGAGAGATTCAGAGAGAGACAGAGATGAAGAGACACAGAGAGACAAAGAATCCAACAGAGAGAGGCAGACATACAGAGAGACAGAAAGGCAGAGAAAGGCAGAGACAGACACACACACACACACACAGAGAAACAGAGACAAGGTGACAGAGAGACACAGAGAAGGTGAGACACGGAGAGATGGAGAGAGACAGCAGGCAGAGATAGACACATACAGAAAGACAGATACAGACAGAGACAGAAAGACAGAGGAGACATACAGAGAGACAGAGAGAGAGAGGGAGAAAGAGGAACAAAGGAGTATCAGGAGGAGGTGGCTATCAACGAATATTAAAGCTTTTAACCCCTTCATATGAGTTTAAGTGCACACAGTAGCCATGTGAAAACAAAACAAAACAGGAATCATGTTTTAAGTTCTTGTCTGTTAATTGGGTTATCCAAAGATGGCACAAATACATCCATTTTTGTTGTTGTTACTGAAGGGAGACTAGCCCACTGGAGCATGGCTCTGGCAGGCATTGCCCTTTCCCCCCATTCCCTCTGCCTTGCTAAAATCTGTTACATTACATTCCTGAAGCTACCTACCTTTTTTGTCCACTTCCTCCCCCTGAGGTTACTACTGAGGTCCAGCAATCAGAAGCCCCTTTTGGCTCACCTAATTAACATGTTCAAGTAAAATTAAAGACCTCATTGTAGCATGGGGTTTCCTTCTTTACCTTTATAAACCACCATTTGCCTGTGCCTAGAGGCAATCTTTTGCCCCTCTGGGACAAATATCCCTGCCTTTTTCCCTTGTCTCCTCCTCCTCTCTCATTCCCTGTCCCTTTTATCACTGCATCCTAGCCCATTCTAACGCATACCTCCCCCTTTTCTTAAGAATGATGCCTGCAAGGTCATTTGCTGCTGTGTTCCTGCCTGAGTTAGAAAGCAGCCACTTTAACTTTTCTTCCCTGATGAATATAGGATCTCTCTGTGAAGACAGGTGTTTGCGTGTGTTTTGTTCTAATCCAGGGGCACCTTCAGTTACTGTTCTACTAATCCATCATTCCATGCTTGCAGTGCCAACTGAACAGTGGTTCTCACCTTGTGGCTTGCAACCCCTTTGTGAGTCTCATGTCAGATATTTATATTATGATTCGTAACAGTAGCAAAATTACAGTTATGAAGTAGCAATGAAATAATTATATGGTGTTGTGTGTGTGTGTGTGTGTGTGTGTGTGTGTGTGTGTGTGTGTGTGTGTGGTGTCACCACAACATAAGGAACCATTTTAAAAGCCTCAGCATTAGGAAGGTTGAGAACCACTGCAAAGAACATCTAGGGCCTATATTTTAGGCCCTTCTTCCTGAAAATTCTCAAAACTTAAAATTGTAAAAGTGAGTTTTAGAATTTAAAATTGTTGACACTTGTTCTCGTCAGCATCATGGTACCCCTATGGTGGTGCCATGGCTATAGTTCAGGACTTCAGTGCCAACAGCGCACCACATAAGAACCAATGGCATCAAGTCTCCGACTGGTTCATAGCTGTCCTGGTAAGGAGCAGTCACCTTCTGACTCTATTCTTGGCTTCGGAATCTCCTCGGTGTGGTATGGTCTGAGTGGCTGCTTTCAGGGTTGTTAGGATAAAGGCCTGGACATTGGTTCATCCATAAGTCATTGACTGGTCAGTTAAAGAAAAAGTAGTGAAAGGCAAAAGATTTATGCTATCTGAGGTGAGCACCAGAGCCTGAGCTGACAGAGAGGGTAAGTGTCCTAGTTCAAGCCTGGGGGGTGGTGGTGGGAGGAGGCAGGCTGACTAGATTATGCAGAGATATTAGATGCGAGATGAGGTGTAGGGGTTGAGAATGGTAAGCAGAGGGGAAGATCAGCATTAGGCACAGTCACCAATCTGTGCCCTGGAATGAACTGTGCAGGGCCCAGCTATACAGACAGTCAGTTTTTCCTTTCCATTGAATCTTCCCCCCAACTTTTTTCTACCCCTTTTTAAATGTGGACTTGCAAGATATACCCTAGAAATGTCAGGTTTGTCTCAGAAATGGTTAGAATCATGTTTAGGATAACATTATCATCTAGAAACACTTTTAAATAAGGCAACTGACACCAGAGAGCAAAGATTCTAGGACATTCCAATAAGGCAAGAGAGGCTAACGGGGTCTGGGGAATAAAACTTGTCCTGCAACCTGTAATCCCCACTGGCACAGAGCTCCATCTTGATGTTACTGTCTGTGACTCACCCACAAGGCTCGATGGCTTTACTGCCCCAGAGAAAAACATATTGGAGCTGTTGGGAGATTCAGGGCATGCACCAGTTTTGGGGGACCTCCGGAGCCCTGACTGGGGAGAGGCTGTCGAAAGCTTGCCTTCTACAAGAAGCCAGTGAGCAACGCAAGGCCACTTCACTGCTTTTTGCAGTGTTGGTCCAAGGAGAAAACATATCAACACCTTCTGGAAGATATTCAGTATGGCCACATTAGGAAATGTAACAAAGAGGCCAAGTGACAACCACCCATGCCCATCTTTCTGTCACTAGGTGTGGGGTTTAGTTTTAAATAGAGGACAAGGGTTATGCACAACTAAAGCAGTCCTGGTCAGGATGTGACACCAACCAGCATTATTGCCACTGCTTCTTTCTCCCACAAGGCTTGTGACAAGTTGTCAGAACAATGAAATCTCTCTGCAACACATATCCTGTGTTCTGTCTTAGCCTGTTGTATCAGGTACTGAGCTACTAAAACAAAACAAAACAAAAGAAACAAACAAAAATCCCAAAACAAACAAACAAAAACCCCCAAAACCCCAAAAAACAAAAAACAAAAACAAGCTATATCTTCAGGACTCATGGCAAAAAAATTCAAATAATATGAAATATCAAGGTAACATTTCTCCATCCCCCAAGTCCTTTAGAAATGTTCTCAAGTGAGAATTACCTAGATAACTCCAAACACAGATTTTAAATGAAGCATTATACACTTCACCAAAAAATTCAGAGTTTGGGTGGGGTGGTACATGACTTTAATACCAGTACTTGGAGGCAGAGACAGTGTATTTCTATGAGTTTGAGACCAGCTTGGTTGACATAATGAGTTCCAATCCAGCCGCAGCTACGTAGTGAGACTCTATCTCAGAAAGCAAACAACAAGAAATTCAATGAGTTTGAAGAAAACATGAAGAAATAGCTCAATGAATGTAAAGAGAAGAAAGTAAAAAAGAACGATGCCCAAGAAAATACAAACATAAGGATGAGTGAAATGCTGAATACAAAACAGGATTTGGAAATAGAATTCAATAAAGAGGTAGAAATATTTAAGAAAACTCAAATGCAAACAAAGATGGAAACAAAAAATTCAATAACCCAATCAATAGACAACTGAAGAGAAAGCTTTGCAAGTAGAATGGGTTAAGTAGAAGGTAGAATATTAGGACTTGGAGATATAATAGAGGAAATAGACCAGAGAAGAGTATGAATAGATTTAGAAAGGAGGACAGTAACCTGCATGAAAAGACCCAATCTTTGACTTATCATCTTAGATGAGGGAGAAGAATCCCAGTTCAATGCCACAGACCTTCAGAACATCAACAAAATCACAGAAGAAAACTTCCTCAAAATAAGACACCCATACACATACAAGAAGCACACAGAACACCAAACAGATAAGACCAAAAAAAAAAAAAAAAAAAAAAAAAAAAAGAAACTCTTCATAGTTAAAACATTAAAAAAAAAAAGGCTCTTTTCGGGTCTTGGCTCCAAGATGACCAAAAAAAGGAGAAACAACGGGCATGCCAAAAAGGGCTGCGGCCACGTGCAGCCAATTCGCTGCACAAACTGCCCCTAGAGCGTTCCCAAGGACAAGGCCATTAAGAAGTTCTTCATTTGAAATATTGTAGAGACCGCTGCTGTCAGGGATATACGTAGAGACCGCTGCTGTCAGGGATATACGTAGAGACCGCTGCTGTCAGGGATATACCGAAGCAAATGTCTTCAACACTTAAGTGCTTGCCAAACTCTATGTCAAGCTGCATTACTGTGTGAGTTGTGCTGTTCATAACAAAGCAGTCAGGAATCGATCCTGTGAAGCCAGGAAGGACCGAAAATCTCCACCACGATTTAGACCAGCTGGTGCGGCGCCACAACCTCCACCAAAGCCCATGTAAAGAGATGGCTTCCTGAAGACAGAAGTAAAAAACAACTTGGAAAGATAAAATGGGACTTATACTTAAAAAAAAAAAACATTAAATATGAAGGGAAAAAAAGAGTACTGAAATCTGCAAGAGAAAAATCATGAGTCACATATAAATGAAAACCCATCAGAGTAACAGATAATTCCTCATGGGAAATGAGAAAGCCAGAAGAACCCACAGAAATGTGCTACAAGTTCTAGAAGACCGTAATTGTTGACCTAGACTATTGAACCCAGAAAAACTGTCGTATTTGAAGAAGAAAGAGAAACTTTACTAAAACCCAAACAGGCTAACAAGATTCATGTCCATCAAACTGACTCCAAAGAGAATGCTGGTAACAAGACTTGCAATTGAGGAGATGAATAAGCATAGCCAAGAGGCCGTAGAAAGAAAACAAGCAAAGCATCGATCCCTGAAATACAAGTGTGACTAAGAACATAAACAAAAGACAGCAACAAAATGACTGCAATCAATATATACTTTTCAAAATTAACTTTAAATATTAATGGCCTTAATTCTCCAATGGATTTAAGAAACAAAATACATCCTTCTATTGTCTGCAAGAAATACATCTTAGCTTTAAAGACAGGAACTGCCCTAAAGTGAAAGGATGGGAAAAACACTTCAGTCAAAGGGAACCAGGAACAAGCAGGTACTGATATCCTAATATCAGTAGAGATAAGGGACCTTTTAGTCTACTCAAGAGGAGCAATCAACCAAAAAAGAGATTACCATCTTAAACATACATGCACCAAACTCTGGTGCACCCAGTTCCATAAAAAGCATATGACTGGAATTAAAGACACAGATTAACCATCAATCATTAGTAGTAGGTAATTTCAGTACTCCATTTTTCCCAGAATGCAGGCTATTTAGACAAAAAAATAAACAGAGGAACATCAGAATTAAATATCAAATATTGAAAGAACTTAGCAGATATATTTAGAGTATTATACCCTATACTAAAACACCAAAACACACACCATAATAAATTCAGAAAAATTGAAATAACTCAAGGTATCCTATTTGACCACAAAGCAATAACACTTAAAAACTTAAAAATGAACATAAAACAACACAACAAAAAACCTCTAAGAAGGTCACAAACTTCTGAAAATTAAACAACTCATTACTAAATATTGAATGGGTTAAAGACAAAACTAAGAAGGAAAACAAAATTTTCTGAAACTAAACAAAAGTGAAAATACAACACAATCAAACCTTGGAAACACACTAATATCAGGTAAAGTTATACTTCTAATTACCTACATTAAAAAATCAGAAAGAGTATAGATAAATGAGTTAATTATTTAATTTAAGAATTTGGAAAAAAAACCCAAAAACAAACCAAACCAAATCCAGTAGATGGCCAGAAATAATAAAAATCAGAGCAGAAATGAATGAAATGGAATTAAGGAAAACAATACAAAGAATCACCAAATCTAAGAGCTGGTTTTTAAAAAAGAAGATAAACAAAATTTTGCTCTAACTAACAAAAATAAAGAAATAAGACTTCAATGAACAGAATCAGGAATGAATAAGGAAATAGTATAATAGCAAAGAAATTTAGAATATTATAAATGAATAATTTAAAAACATGTACTCTATTAACTTGGAGGACTTAAAAGAAATTAGGTTATTGTTTTTATGCTAACTTAACACAAGCTAAGGCCTTTTCGGAAGAGGGAATCTTAATTGAGAAAATGCTTCCATAACACTGACCTGTAGGTAAGTCTGTAGTGCCTTTACTTGGTTGATGACTGGTATAGAAGGACCCAGCTCACTATGGATGGTGTCACTACTGGACCCCTCATTCTGGATAGTATAAGGAAACAAACTAAGGAAGGCAGGAGGAGCAAGCCAGGAAGCAGCATTCCTCTATAGCCTCTACTTAGTTCGTACCTCCAGGTTACAGCCCCGAGTCCTGTCTTGACTTCCTTTGATGATGGGCTGTGATGTGGAAGAGCAAGCAAAAATAAACACTTTACTCATCAAGCTGCTTTCAGTCATGGTGTTTTCTCATACCAATAGAAACCCTAACAGAAACTGGTACAACATCATGGAGTTTTGGTGTCAAAGACATGGTCATGTAATTTTTGGAGAATTATGGTAGCATTTGAACTTTGGGGCTAGAAAAGCCATTCAGTGCTCAGATCTCAGTGGGCTATCCCGTGGGAGCTTGGAGGATAAGACTATTGAGAGTGATTCCTAGTTTTTGAGGTTTCAGAGGGAAGCAATGACTCTGCTGTGGACATATGCTCAATATTTTGAATTAACAATCTGTTCTGGTCAGCTGTGGATAAAGAATCAATCAGGATTAATGAGAGACTAGAGCCAATAAAGTGAACTTTTGCTTTGCTGGTACAATAGATGCTGGGTAGCTAGAGCTGATAAATTAGCAGTGATTAAGAAGACAGCAGTATCATTAAGTGAAAAATTCTGGGACATGTTTACTCAGAAGCTGTTTGGAGGGGCAGAGCCTGCACCCCATGCCGGCAGTCAAACTAGATAATTGGTAAGAATCTCTCAGATGGTACTGGTTTTGAGGGCATGAAGTGGTCATGGAGAGCATGAGAGATTAGGACAGGATATTGTTGAATGCAGTCTCAGTTGAAGCAAATGCCCCAGGACTCTTCGAAGAGGTCATGGGGAGAAGTTCGCTTGGCACTATAAAGCAGTGTCAAACTCCCTGAAGAGAGCCCAGAAAGGGCAATTGTGAAGATGAACTGTAGTTTTAATGGCGAGCCCAGTATTTTGGAGATGCCAGTACCATAAGACAATCACCAGGGATGGCAGCAACTGTTGAATGGAACTAGTTTGAGCCTATGAGACAAGCTGTGTGTGTTATTAATGACCCAGCTGGAGAAATGGAACCCTTTGGAGCTGAGAAGGGTCTTCTGCTTGACACTTTACATGTTGGACTCTGGTTTTGCTTTGATTTGAATATAATTGTGCCCTGGGTTTTATCTCTTGGAATAAGAAAGTACTTGTTATTTTGATTTTACAGGAGCCCACAGTTGAGATACACTGAGCTGTTATAGAGATTTGGGGATTTTTAGATGGACTTCAAAAGAGACTTTGGATGATTTTTAAGGTACTGAACTTTTAAAATGTTTAAAATTTTAAAGATGTTAAAAGTTGGAGTGTTTTTATATGGTGATATTGATATTAACATGAGATATTGGGGATAAGTAGGAAGGGAACAGTTATTGTTTAATAGTATTGCAACATGGTGTGCCATGTTGACAAGGGGGTCTTTCAAAGTTAGGTTTCTACTAATTTGGTAAAATACCATGACCAAAAGCAACTTGGCTATGAAAGTGTTTATTTCACTTTTACTTCTAGCTAATATTGCATCAGTAAGATAACAAAGAGCAGGGACCTAGAAGGAGAAGTTGAAGCAGAGGTCATGGAGGAACTCTGCTTAATGGTTTGTTTCTCACGTCTTGCTTACTTTGTTTTCTTATACCATCTGGGACTTCCTGCACATGGGTGAGACCACCTCCAGTCAGCTGCCACCTCCCCATCAATTGGTAATCAAGAAAATGCATGACAGACTTGCTTTTAGGCAAATCTTATGCAGGCATTTTCTCAGTTAAGAATGTCTCTTTCCAAATGACTCCAGCTTGTGTCAAGATGACATAAAACTAGTCAGCACATATGGTGATGTATTATTTATGATTTAATAAAGCCGCTGGAGATCAAAATGTAAAGCTAGTCACAGCCATGGAGCCACACAGTGGTGACACACACCTTTAATTTCATCAGACATACTAGTTAGCTATGGAAGCCAGATGGTGGCAGCACACACCTTTAATCCCAGCACTCAGGAAACAGAGGCAGATGGATCTCTGTAAATCCAAGGCTACCCTGGGCTACATGAGAGTGAATCAGTCTAAAGATCAACAGAGCTCACACCTTTAATCCCAGCACTAGGGAGGTATAAAAGGAAGAAGCAAAGGTCTCATGGTGAGATTTGGTTTCCAGACTGGAAGGCATTGCACTTCAAGGATTTGTGGAGACCGGATCACACATTTCTGTCTGAGGTAGAGGTGAGAGCTAGTAGCTGGCTGCTTTCCTTTTCTGATTTTCAGTTTGAAACACAATATCTGTCTCTGGGTTTTTATTATTTATGTTACCAGCACAATTGACTCCTTGTCTACTTGACACATGAACACACAACCTATTAATCCTTTACCTTGTCTTTCTTTGTCATCCCCAAGATCTCATATTCATACCCATATCACAATATAAAACATTCCAATGTTTTATTAAAAGCATCACAGTCTTTAAAAATTCAAGCATTTCAAATATTCAGTCTTTCTAAAATATATTTCTAACATCTTTCCTAAATTTCAGGCTTTTCAAATCTTTAAAAAATCTTACAAAATCTTTCTAAGATATTCAAGGTCTGTGGGCCATGGTAAAAAAAAATGTTAAATATTTTGTTACTCAAAGAAAGAAGAGTCAGGGCACAGACACAATCTGAAAAAGCAAAAGAAAATTGTGTAAATAACTCAGCGTCCAATGTCTCAGAGGGATTCATGATCTTCTAGTTTCCAAAGGACTTGGACAGTCACAGTCCTCTGTCTCTGCCATTCACAGCACACACAAGTTGTCTTGGAGTTTCAGGCTGCTTCCATTCCATAGCTGCTGTGGTTCTTGGCATTCAGCTCAAAGTAGTGGCATCTGGAAAATGCTGGGGTCTCTTCTGAAACTGGGTTGCACTTCACTGATAGTCCCTCCTGGCCTCTTTGATCATGATGACTTAAAATTGTTTGTCTAGTTTAGGGTTACTATTGCTGCGATGAAACACCATGACCAAAGCAACTTGGGGAGGAAAGGGTTTTTTTCACTCACAGTTTCATCTAACAGTTCATTACCAAAAGGAGTGAGGACAGGAACTCAAGCAGGGCAAGAACATGGAGGCAGGAGTTGATGCAGAGGCCATGGAGGGGTGCTGCTTACTGGCTTGCTTCTCATGGTTTGTTCAGCCTGCTTTCTTATAGAATCAAGGACCAGCATCCCAGGAATAATACCACCCACAATGGCTAGGCCCTCCGCCATTGATCACTAATTAAGAAAATGCCTTACAGCTAAATCTTACTGGAACATTTTCTCAACTGAGGCTCCTTCCTCTGATGACTCTGGGTTGTGTCTACTTCCGTTTCTGCCTCCAGGTTCCTGTGTTGACTTCCACTGATGATGAACTTTAATGTTGAAGCACAGGTAAGAACCTTTTCTCTCCAACTCAGCACAATTCCTTATTGCATCTGAATTGCTTATTGTTATACCCACTGATAAGTGCAGTTCTCTTCCCTTACTGGAGAAAGTTCTCTTTTCAGCAGACAGAGAGCATTGTTGAAAAAAAAAAAAAAAACCACACACACACACACACACACACACACACACACACACACACACACACACACACACAGCTTGTCAAAATGTAAAGAACAAGTGATCATGGGGTTCTCAGCCATAAGTGATCCTGTTCCTAAGTCTCTGGGAACATCACAGAAGAGGGGATGAAAAGATTATAAGAGCCAGAGGAGCAAAGTATCTGCTATGAGATTGTGTCTTCTCGAAATGGCAGGGAAGCTACACTGATGAAATGAACAGGGCCTGCCTAAACAGAACCTGAACAAACATGATACCCACAGACACGCTAACACAGAAGGGCGCAATCTCACAGAGCCCCACCTCTAAACAAAGATCTGTAGTCAACTAAGGAATGCTGAGAGTAGGAGGACTAATCTTCCTCAGGGATGAGCCCCTAACTGGTTAGCCAATGCCAATTTGTTCAGTGATTAAATCATAAGCATACAAATAGCACTAAAGGGACTGAGCAAGTTATATTTATGTAGGGTACATGTTTATGTAACCCTAAAAAAGAAAAATGGACCATGAATTTGAGAGTTAGTAAAATGGGGCATGTGAGGGGCTAGGTAGAGGACAGAGAAGGGGAAAATGAAATGATATAATCATATTTTAGTGAAAAGAAAAGCTGGCCCCTTGACTTATGTGTATGTTTCTTCATTTTTGCAAGAAATAGGAAGCACAGTGACTTAGTTTTGTTCAATTTGCTGTTTGCTAATTTTAGGAACCTTGGAAGCAATTTGTGATGCTGACATCCATCAGTGTCCTATTTTTGGAAGCCTGACTAATGCCTCCATATTTCAGAAGAGTCCTCTGCTGTTTGCTCTGAATGGATTTCATCTATGTGAAAGGAGACATGATAATCACAAGGCTAAGTGTAATGAATCAGTGAAAGAGTCAACAGAAGGAGGAGAAATCATGTCTGTAATCCATCTTAAATCTAAAAGACAGTAAGACCTAGAAACACTGCATTACTAGATTCTGTTCTACTATATTCTGTTCTGTTCTATTATATTTATTCTGATTTTGAGACATAATAACACTGTAATCCAGGTATGTCTGGAACTTACAACTCTCTAGCCTCAGCCTCGTGAGTCCTGTGTACCATATCTGAATATCTGAGTTTTTTTTTGTTTGTTTTTTAAACAAGGGAAATGTGAGATTCAAATCTGGTCTGATTTCTAGTCATGTGTCTGTCTTTTCAGTCCTTTCTCCATACTGTATATGCTTTTAAAAGTACTGATCCTGTTGTGTGGAGCTTTGGCCAGTGTGGACAATCTCATGAATGTTAACCTGATTCATTCTTCAAAAAAGCACTCAGAAGGTAGATCTCTGTGAGTTTGAGGCCAGTCTGGTATACAGAGTGAGTTCTAGGACAGCCAGGTCTGCACAGAAAAACAAAACAAATCCCACAAAAAATAAAACATAAAAGCAACTTATTAAAGTGAAAATTCAACTTCATTATCATCATTATCATTTACATCTCAGTCATTGGTTATTTATGTGAAATCAGGCTGATTAGCTCACATAGGCACTTATTAGTTCCTAGAAATTTGATATTGTAATGATAATTCAATAAATATATTTTCTGTAATGATTTAAATATCTAAATTCAGATAAACAAAAGTATTTGAGATATTTAATTTAATTTCTAACCTAAATACAGAAAAGACAAACCAAAGGGAAATGAAAATTAGATGTGCACAGGCAAACAATTTTAGGGAGATAGTGTAATGCTCTTCTGGAGGTCTGTAACTACTGCATGGTTTACATGTTTAGTTTATTGAAACTAGGAAGTGATTTATATAAAGTTTAACTTCATTAGTCACAAACTTTACAAAGATAAAAAAGAAAACAACTTATGTAACAGAATAATGAGAAGGGTAGTATCCATGCCACAGAACTTGCAGTCTCTGTTGTGAGATGGTGGCTCTTCCTGTTTACATTTCAAGGATTATGATGAAATAGAGGGAAAAAAATGTCATGACACACCTCTAGATTTCATCAAGGTAATCCTTCTTGATCTATTGAAATTATGTATATATTGTTTTTTTCTCTGTGTAGCCCTGGCTGTCCTGGAACACACTTTGTAGATCAGACTGACCTCAAACTCAGAGATCTACTTGCATCTGCCTCCCAAGTGCTGGGACTAAAGGTATGCACCACTCTTGCCTGGCTGTTTTATTAAAATTATCAAAAAGAGACCTTTTGGAGAAGGATATAAGATAATAAAAAATGTTAAAAGTTTAAATAAAATACTATATTTCATAGAAGCTGTATGTCATGACATATAGAAATAAAAATTTCATCTACCTTATGAAATTTCATCACATGCAAACATTACCTCCACAGCATATATCAAAATTCTAACTGGTGCCAGATTCATCATATTCCCTTTTCATTAAAGTTGTGATAACAATGGAATATACTTTTTTTTTTTGTGAACGAATCAGAAATAAGCAAGATTGTGTTGTCACCTTTAAGTTTATTTTATGTTATTGGTGTTTTGCCTGTGTTTTGGTGTTTTGGCTGTGTGTCACAAGTGTGCTTGGCACCTTTGGGGGACAGAAGAGTAGTGTTAGATCCCCTGGAACTGCAGATAGAGACAGTTGTGAGCAGGCACTTGGGTTCTGGAACTCAAACTCAGGTCCTCTGGAAGACCACCAAATGCTCTTAACCACCAAGACATCTCTCCAGACCTTTGTTGGTCACCTTTAAAACATTTTAACCTGTGAGCTTTCATTTGCTCATCTCAGAAAAAATAATAGGCAATTGCAAAAGATGTTAGTACCAAGTATCACTGAACAAAAGGTAAACAAGTCACTTTTTAGGTGGGGTTTAAGATGATTGCTGCTTAGATAATGTAGTCATTATCTGAGATAAATGTAAATAAATGTTTGGATGATGTAAAAATGATTCAATATATAAAATTATTTACAGGGATGGAAATATAGTGCAGTTGGTAGAGTGTTTACATAGCATATATGAAACCTTTGGTTCAATATAGAGCACCACTCAGATTGGGTGTAGTGGTATATGCCTGTAACTGGACTTGGTGTGGTGGCACACACCTATAAACCCAGATTTCAGAGACTGAGGCAGGAGAAACAAGAAGCTCATGATCTTCCTCATATACATAAATCATTTGAGACCATCTTGATTTCATGAAAACCTGACTTAAAAATACACAGACACACAAATGAATACTTCAAATTATTTGTGTATGGTTATTTAATGTATAAAATACAATGGGCATGACATCATTTGGGTCAATGTTATGGTATATGTGAGCATTAATATAGAAAATATAGAATGAGACAAAGCAGTTTCCATGGGGCTGTCAAATAAATTAAAATGCAGTCAAGTTTACATTTCAGCAAAGAGATTCTTAGTGATACATATTCCCCGAGAATATGCAAATAGTTGGAAACCTGAAAATTGGACAGGTGGTTGCCCATGCCTTTAATCCCAGCACCCTGGAAGCAGAGGCAGGGGCAGGGGCAGAGGCAGAAGCAGACAGATCTCTGTGAGTTCAAGTCCAGCCTGGTCCACAGAGTGAGTGAGTGAGTTCCAGGACAGGCTCCAAAGCTACACAGAGAAACCCTGTCTCCAACACAAAGAAAGAAAGAAAGAAAGAAAGAAAGAAAGAAAGAAAGAAAGAAAGAAAGAAAGAAAGGAAGAAAGGAAGAAAGGAAGAAAGGAAGAAATCTGAAGGTCTGCTTGATGGTCCTCAAGTTGTTTGCATCTGTACAAGTTCTGTATGTAACAATTACTTCAGCCATTGATTTCTATTTGAATCTGAATTAGAGAAGTTACTTCATTGCTTTGTCCTCTCTAATACTTTTATATAACTTCTAGTTTTTCCTTACTTCTGCAAATCTGTGGTAAAATCTCATGAGTTTTTTCAGTGCATCCTTCATGTCTCTGTTCCTTAGAGTGTAGATGAGGGGGTTTAGACTTGGAGTGATGATGGTGTAAAACAAGGTGAGGAACTTTCCCTGGTCTTTGGAGGCCCTGTTACCTGGTTGTAAGTACATGTAGATAATAGTTCCATAGAATATGGAGACCACAGTGAGATGAGACCCACAGGTATTCATTGCCTTTTGTTGGCCAGCCTTTGACTTCATGTTGAGCACAGTTTTGGCTATGTAGCCATAGGAAATAAGGATAAGGATGAGGGGCATAAGGACAATGACAATGCCTAGAGCAAAAACAGACATTTCAACTGTTGTGGTGTCTACACAAGCTATCTTGACCATGGCTGGTAACTCACACAAGAAATGATCCAAAACATTGTTTCCACAGCGAGGTAAATTCACAGTGAGTGTGCATAATACTACAGAGTTGGCCAAACTAATACTCCAGACCATGATGATCATCTTGATACACAGATGTGGATTCATGATTATAAAATAATGCAAGGGCTTACATATAGCTGTGAAACGATCATAGGACATAACAGCCAGGAGGAGACATTCAATGGAGCCTAGCCACATATACACATAAAGCTGAACAACACAACCCACAGAGCTGATGGTCTTTTCAGGTCCCCACAAGTTAACTAACATCTGAGGGACAATGCTTGTTGTGAAACACAAATCCAGGAAAGATAAATTTCTGAGGAAAAAGTACATTGGTGTGTGGAGATGAGGATCCAGGAGGGATGCAAGAATGATAGCTGTGTTACCCACCAAAGTGATAATGTAAAAGAAGGTGACAACTCCAGAGAGGATCATTTCCAGTTGAGGGTGGTCAGAGAAGCCAAGCAGAATAAAAACATGCAAATCAGTGTAATTGTTTGTGTCCATAGTCTTTTAGTGTTTATATTCTACAGTAAGAAGAATAGGAGAGGGAGGTAGAGGAGAAGCATTGGGTAGGGTGACAAGGAGAACAAGAAATAATTTGTCAATGTATACTATGAAAGTATCTGATAAAACACAGAATTAGTTGCATGTAAAGACATTAGGTGAACCATTGAAAGAATTAATGCATACATATTACCTATTATAGTCAACTTGTACCTGTTGAGAATTCTTTGATGGCCAATGATTTTAATATTAGAATTTTCTTTTTATGTAGATGACGTTGAAGTGTTGACCCTTATCTCAGGGTCCGAATTCCTCACATACCCATTTGGAAGTTTGGAAAAGACAGGGTTGTAAAATAGCATGGCTATTTGGTTTCTTATAAAGGTAGTTTAAACATAATGAAGATTCTCTCTTTTCTGATCAGTGAAGCCATGTATAAATTTTAGCTATTTTGTTAATGTCAGATGAAAAGCAAATTGTTCTTCATTCTTCTTTTTCCATTTCTAAGAGAGCTTTGATTCTTCAGATTTTATGTATTGTTGAAATTTTCCTAGGCCCCTTTATCTTTTTTTAAATATATATATGCAGCATTTCTTTTAACTAGGTCTGATATATTTGAACACAAAACATAAAATATGTATCTCGCTTTAAAAATTCTTGTTTTAAAAATACAATTCTAATCTAAACCATTAAAATGCATTGCCTTAATTCTTGTCTTATGCCTTTGCACAATTACAAGGTTCACTAAGGTCTTGTCACTCAGGTCCTTAACATGTATCAGCTGGTTTTAGAAGATTGCCTTGACAAATCTGCATGCTTTATTATTTGGGTAAGTCTTATTATTCTTACTTCACATACCATTTTTCACATTCACTTTGGTTCCCTGCTTACTATTGCTTTTGAAAATTTTTATTTTTTATTTTTTTAAATTTACCTGTTAGTGCTTGGCATGGTAAACCAGCACATGTTAGAACTCATATAGTTCTTATTCTCATACTGGTCAGGTATGCAGAACTCTTACAGAGAGCCAACATGACATACAGCTTAAGAACTTGATCGAGTTCAAGAGTTTGGATTCCAGAAGAAAGACATTGATTGGGCAACATATGCAAATTGCACAGAATCCTACCTTGGGACAAGCCAGGCAAGGTGAGCAGCTGTTGTTTTTTAAGGAAAGTCTTCTTCCCTGCTAGGTTATGTATCCACCCTGTTCTGAAGGTCATGAAGCTGAAGCTCCTGTTGATTCAGCAGAGTATGGATTACTTGTATTGTTCACCTGCACTTCATGACCCTGTGATCACTGACTTTTCTGGCCCTCTCCTCAGTGTGAATTTGTAGTATGATTGCACCATATGTCAAGCCATAGCCATCCACTTCTGTACCCTTTCCTGGCATGTTGGTTGTACTTTCTTGTTATATATTTACTCCTCTCCCCTCGCCTATAGGTCTTGTTGCATTTCCTATAGGGTGGAGGGAGAAGCTGCCTCCTGAAGAACTGCACTATGCTCATAATTCATTTATAAATACCATCCTCACAGCCCAGTTATATACAGAACTTGTAATACAGTTTAACATTGAACTGTGAAACTCTGAGGGGATTGCTCACCTCTAGACAATACTTCAATACTCAATGCTCTTTCTGTCACTATTTCTTCTCTCCTAAGCACAGTAAAACCAATTCTCACTCTTAAAAATAAATCTTTCATTTATGTCTCATCTTTCCTAATCAAGTACTGTGTGATACTAGGAAAAGGTAAGAAAACTGCTGAGTTCAGTTTTCCATAAAACATTTTGGAATGGTAGAAATACCTATTGTAGGGGTAAAATAAAATGAGCAAAATTTGTAAGTCAGTTAGAATACTGCAGGGCCACCAGAATTATGAACATGAAAAACGTGGGTTGAGATTGTTTAGTATTCTCCCAAACAATGGTAAAACTCTAACAAAGTAGATTTGATCTCCAAGTTTCTTTTCTCTATCCACTATATTACTACATGCCCCCAATATATTTACCTATGAATAATAACAAGTAAAAAACACTCTAGTAGGAGTGCAGAGAGGAGAAACTGGGGTTGTAATGCATTATGTGAGAGAAGAATCTATTTAAAAAACACACTGTAAATAGCAGAAAATCATATTATTATTTTTTCTATTAAAATTAGGCTTATATTCTGTGACATTACTTAAGTGAGGTGGTAGTAGTAATCAATGAAAAAACGATTTTATCTATGCAACACTTACTTATTCAGCTTGCTGAAAATCATTTATATCATAGACTCTACTTAAAGGACCAATGAACTCAGCACAATTCAATAGTATTTCAACATAGATTTCTTGAGATACCAATGAGCATCTAAGAACTGTCAACACATATGTCAAGTGAGCTGCTGACCAACATTTATTGTTCAAAGTTAAAGATACCTTGCCATCTGGAGAATAAATAGCAATGGCTGTACCCTACTTTACTATATTAACACAATTGTGATAAAGTAGAGCACACTTCCAATAGTGATGCATAGAGAAGGCAGAAAGCAGCTTTTAAAGGTGATGGGTAAGGTTGCTACAAAGGTTGTGGTGATGCCTTCGTGAGTATATCCTTGCCATTCAAAAATTGATGTATAAAACACTCCATTAAAAATAATTCCAGATAGGACCCAAGTCTAATAGCTGGGGACCAAGCATAGGACCGACCCAGACACCCTGAACGTGGGTGTTAGTTAGGAGGACTGGGCAGTCTATGGTGCCTCTGGTAGCAGATCAGTATTTATCCCTAGTGTACAAATGGACTTCTAGACACATGGGAGAGTGCTTAGGCCCTGTTTCAAATGACATTGAAGATCCAGCATGGAAGGCCTCACCCTCCCTGGGGAGCAGAAAGGGGATGGAATAATGGTTGAGGGGGACCAGGGAGGAAGGGAGGGTGAGGGAACTGTGATTGATATGTAAAACAAGCTTGTTTCAAATTTAAATAAAAATACTACAAAATAGTAATTCCAGGTAAATATAAAACTCATGCCTCTATGTGCATCCTCGTCTGCCCCTCTGTGTAGATATAATATAAAAGTTCCGTGTTTTGTTAGCTATGACATTTTCCATGCCAATTATGAGAAATTACTTTAAAATTTCCCTGATTTTAAAGTAAGCAGATTCACTAAACTGGTTATAGTGCTTGAAATAGTTATTTTGAGAGAGCTGTTTAATGATTTCTTTAGCACTAGCTTTTCATAGTTAACTGAGCCTGAGTTCTGCTATTGATCAACAAGGATGGAAAGAAAAATGATTATCTGAGATGTGTCACATCCCAAAACGTCCCAGCAGAGGAACAACTAGTCTATGCACGTTGATTCTGACAGAAACACTTGTCATAAATAATGAAAATTCTTTTAAAATTGAAGTTAATCTCACGCTGTCAATTCTTTATTAAATTTCACTATCACTATAACTCAGAGAGTAAATTAGGAAAGAGCAAAAATCCTTTTGCCCTGTAAAATAGAAAAAAAAAACTATCAAATTTCTTTTAGTATTTCATATCAGGAGATTTACAAACAGATTAAAAGAAGTCTGACTCTTGCCTGACTACATTTTTTCAAGAATAAAGTATTTCAGTTCTTCATTTTTAATTTAATCTGCATAACTTGTTTACATTTGTGCTGTGTCAAAATGTATGAAATAAAAAACTAAGATACAGCTTTGTGCTCTCCTCTTGTGATAATGAACAAATTCCTTTTCTCCTGTATAACGTAGACAAGGAGGAATAGTTTCTCTGTAGAGAATTAACATAGCTTAGACTACTGGGCAGAAGCCTGAGTAGTCCCCTGTGTCAATTCAAGTTCTTTTCTTTCATTTCTCACCCCTTCTCACATGTTTTTGGCAACCAAGGAGAACTGTTTTCCAGGGTTAATATGAGATTACCATTCCTGTACTGGAGAAGGCCCCTGATGTCTTACCTCTGCATTGCTGGGGTCCAGGATGTTGAAAGCAGGACAGCTTTACTGTTCCCTCTGCAGGGCTGCAGCTACCTCACCATCTCCAGGTATGGACTCTGTGAGGAAGCTCTTCCTCATGGGGTTGCCTCAGAGACTCTCCACAGGTGACTCCAGCCCGTGGCTGCAGCTGTCACAGGCTCTCCTTGCTTCTGTTACCTCTAGATGAACATGGAAACATGTCTTGATTGTAGAGAGATGTGAAATCCTACCAGATGATCCGGAATAAGCATTGAGCACAGCTCACCAGTGTTGTCTGAAAGCCCAGACAAGCAGTCTTCAGTTGACTTCCCTGAGGTGCTATGGAAAGATCAGACAGCGAAACCCTGGCAGAATCACCTGGACGCCTCATTAAGACAGCTCTAAGAGGTGGAAACTTGCACAGCGTGCTGAATGTCAGAGGAATAAAGAATGCATTTTCACAATTGTTTTTCTAGGCATTACAAGTAAAATGCCTTCTCTCCATGTACGTTTTAAAAACTAAGGTTATGGAAAAAAAAAATCAACCATATAAAATGACCTTACCATGACACCACACACTGATGATAGTATAACTTTGCTTTGGGCAGATTAACTTAAATAAGGTACTGCATTTCCAATTTAATCCATGTTTCCCTCTTTTATGACTCAGTAGTTGCCTCAGATACCCAGGTTGGAGAACAGCTGCCCCTGAAAGCTATGTGTGCTCCAAAGCCACAAGCTTCAGTTCCATTCTATTTATGTTCGCTCAGTTGTCTTGGTGATCACGAGGCATGATTAAATACCTCAGTGCCCATTACTATTAGTTTTGTTGTCTCACAGGACACTTATTTAAACTTAAGTTCCTGGACGATTAAGTTCTCTAAAGACTTTTATGACTTAGTTTGTAATCATTGGCTGTATTTTCATCCTTGAATCAGAATTCCATGTCACCAAAAATTCCTTTAATAAAGTGATACAAATAATTGCCACTTGAGACATGATCACATGTGAATGGCTTGTTATTGATCAAGTAAACAATTTAAAGTGCACGGATGTGGCCATTTTACAATGTGCTTCTTTTTTTTTTCTTTTTAAAAATTCAATTTAGAAACAATCTTATATATATATATCAATCCCAGTTCCCTCTCCCTCCTGTCCTCCCATGTCACCCAGAGAGCCCCCATCCCACCCACTCCCAAGAGAGGGTGAGGCTTTCCAAGGGGGATCATCAAAGTCTGTCACATCATTTGGGGGAGGGCCTATTACCCCCACTCTCCAGTGTATCTATGATGAGAGCCAGAGGAAACATGGGCTTATAAAATCGAATGTTTGTTGTAGGAGAAATATTGATGATACAAAACTTTCATTATGGATTGGAAACATTAGCCACATTTTCACTCAGCCACATAATTTAATCACTCTGATATGCATCATACATAATGTTGCAAGAAGTGAATTTTATAGTACAATTGTTTGGTACAGTAGTGAATGTTTTCTCATTTTGTATGAACCACATCTCACAGATAGCACTTCAACTACTGGATGGAAGTTTCTTATCAACTTTTTATGTACCTCATTGTAAGTGCCAGTATGTACTAAGTCAAAGTGCTTGATATGGATGAGAAATTAAACTTAACCAGATCATGTTGCAGGGATCACAGCAAGACTGAGACTGTGACAAGTTTATTTCAAGCAATAAGAATTTTTATGTCCTTACAGAACCAGAATACAATGGACATTGCCAGGATCAATACAATGATAGTTGCCAGGATACAATGATATATGCAAGGTATACAGGGTACACAAGAATAATGTTTAGGACTAATTATCCAGCAAAGGTTCTATATTCTCTAATGACTTTTGGAGAACACAGAGAAACACAGGCAGTCTGAATACTTCACTGAATGAGAGAATGCACCAGTTTCTTTGGAATTGAAATGCACATAGTGGCCCAGGAGCAATGGATTCTAACCCCCCAAACCAATGATGAATGCCTCTCAAGGCAACTAGGCAAGGCTTCTAGATTCTCTAGATTTCATTTCAAGAATTTTCTAACAGCCTTCTTGTCCATAATGCCATAAGATTTAGAAATACAATAGTTACTGTGTCCTTTTCACTACAATTTCTTCTTTATAGGTACAGAATGCATCATTCACAAACTTCTGTCATGGAAAACAACAGTGTTTTATTTCCTCACCCATCATGTAACTAACTGACAATCAATGTGGTAACTATTCATCCATAGAGTGGAAACCTCCCTATAGCACATATTCATATGTTAAATATTCTACAATGGGAATAGACAATCCTAGCATATAAAAGAGAATATATTCATTTGTGACAAATTTTTAATATATAAAAGTTTCTGTCATGAAAACATAGAAATTTCCTTCTAGGCACAATGGGACTGACGAACAAAAAAAATCTCACAGAGTCTGTGGTAGAACACCCAAAATATACACAAGTTCAAGCTACATAGGGTTATAGCACTGAGGTGGGCAAGTGGACACAGGTTCTCATCCCTAACCTAGAAGCTATCTGTAATTTATACCCACCATCTAAGGGAAAACCTGTTTTCTCTAATGAAGTGTCACTGGGTATATCAAAGTCCCATGTCCAATTGAAGTTGGCCAACACAAAATAAATTCCAATGTTTTTTTGTATGTGTCTTAGAGGGAAATTATTGTTTTGCATTTTTGTTTTTGTTTGTTTAGATATTAGTTTTGTGGTATATTTTTAAAGACAGAAAGAGAAGGGAAAACATAAACTTGGGTAGATCAGATAGAGGGGAGGATCCAGGATGAATTGGAGGAAGGAACAAACAGGGTCAAAACAAAACTAAAAAACTCAATACTGTTGCAAATGTTAAAATAATATGATTTTAAGAATTAACATTTTTAAAGATGTAAAAATATAATTTAAAAAAGAACAGCAGATGGCTAATGACCGCTGAAAGAGGTAGAATTAGTCTCTTCCATGGACAAAAGCCCTAATTGGTTATACAACACAATATAATCACATAGTGTATATAGTCAGATCTCCCACATCCTTATCTGGGCTCTAGCCCAGTGAATTTCCCATGACTTCTCATCCAGACCTTCTTCTTATCCATGCCTTCTCAGTCGCGTTCATTGATATTTTATTCCTGATAGCTAGAAGTGGAAACAACCTTAATGATGAACAGATAATGAAAATGTTACACACACACACACACACACACACACACACACACACACACACCATATAAGCAAATTGAAACCACTCAGAAGGTTGCATTTATCTATTTCTGTGGGGGTGGGGTGGAAGTTACAATAATAATTTTAAAAAGAGGCTATCAGTTTGAGAAGAAATGGAGCTAGGATAATTAGGAGGGTGAAGTCATTAGAGGGAACAAAGGAAGGAAAGGGAAGGGCGAAGCGATGCAATCAACATATAACATCCAGTTAAAAAAAACCCCATAACTTCAAAACTGGAGAGAGTGTGCAGTGGTTGAAATGTTTCTTGCTCTTCATTAGAACTGAAATGAAGTTCCTAGAACCCACATCAAGTGGTCACAACTGCCTGTTGTTTCAGTGCCGGGGGTCTGACACCTTCAAGTCACCTGCATACACATGTGTAAACACACACACACACACACACACACACACACACACACACACACACACACACACACACAGATTTTATAAAAATAAAATTTAAAGCAATTAGAAATATAACATCTATTATTTCAGTGAAGATACAAACATCTGAATAGATAAGAAAAAGAACACACAATTTGGATGTGAAACAAGAGTGTGAAAACTAGCACATCTATTTATGTGGAAACCCCTATACGCCAAGCACAGAGATTCTGTACAGAACATGAGCAGTGTAGAGGACCACACAGAGGAATATCTGAAGTCAAGGTGGGCGTATTATTACAGTTAGACACTAACAAAACCAAAGTAATGGCCACATCTTTCAAGATCTCTGGGATGTTGTTATCCAGAGATTGTACTTGTTAATTTTCTGTTTCTGTGGTAAGACACCATGGCCGGAAGCATCTCATGGAAGGATGAGTGTATTTGGGTTTCCAGTTCCAGAGACATAAGTGTCTATCATGGTGGAGAGACTTAGCAGCAAGTGACAGGCACAGTAGCAAGAAAAGAAACCTTATAGATCATATCTCAGCCACAGGCAGGAATCAGAGAACAAAAGGACAGAGACCTGCCTGCCTCTAGTTACAGATGTCATCTATCACAAAGCTCCATCTCCTGAGCTTAATAAAACATCTCCAAAAGCACCACCATGATGGGAGATGTCATTCTGTAAATGTTTCTCATGATGGTTAATGAATAAAGCACTGTTGGCCAATAGGGAAGGAAGATAGGAGGGGCTAGGAGATAAGGAGGAAATAGGAAAGAGAAAGGAGGAGTCAGGATGGAGAGCCTGGAGAGAACAGAACCGCCATTCCTCTGCTCTTGGTAAGACCACGTGGAAATACATAGAAATGGGTTAATAATTAAGACAGAGCTAGCCGATAAGAAACTAGCACCTGGCCAATAACATTGTATCAAATACAGAGTCTCTGTGCATTATTTGGGGCTGGCGTGGCAGCAGGTGGAAAAACCATACTCCTTACACCACCACCTGGGACCAAGTGTTCAAATATCTGAACTTGTGTGGGATATTCTCACTAAAAGCACTGCAGAGACCAAATATAAAGATCTGACACTGGAGATATTGTGGAGATACTCAGGGCATAGAAAACATATACTATGAGGTAATAGCAGAAGGTGCCCCACATCAAGGGAAATGCATGGACCCAGTTTTACAGAAGATATTTAGAACCATAGTAGCCATGGCTTGAAATAACCTCTCCTCATTGTGTTAGGAGATGTTAAAAAACTTTAAAAATGTTTCACATTATTTCTTCTTGAGACAGGTTCTCACTATGCAGTCTGCCTTACTTTATAGACCAGGCTGACCTCAAATTCACAGAGATCCATATATCTCTGCCTCCTGCCAAGTGCTGGGATTAAAGGAATGTGCCACCATTTCTTGACTCACAAAAAGTCTAACTTTAAAGCTTTTCACTACATTGAAAATTCCAAGAACACAGAATCAAAAGCACCCAGAGAAAAGCTTCAAGAGCAAGGTTCCCTTTTCGTACAAAGGCAAACCCATCCATGACCTACCTCTTAGTGGAAAAAAATAGAATGAAGAATCACATGCCCTCCTCAAACAAAACAACTTCCAAGCAAGATTATTGTGGGGGAATGAAGGAATCCTTCAACTTTGAAGAAGAGACAAAGGCCTTGCAGGATAAGATAGAAGCCAAAGAAGACCGCCAGGCTTACACTGCACATGTGTAGTGAGCACTGCTTGCTTCATGACCTGTCAATCAGTTATGCCTAAGGAAGAACCAGCATGCTTTTTGATAACCAGCAGCTTGGCAGAGGCTGCTCTACAACCATCTGGTTCTGTTTGACTGGTCAAAGCAGAGCATAGCTATCACTTCTGTGAGTCACGGACACTGGTCTTAGTTGTTAAATGGATGTGGTAGGGATTAAAATTTCAAATTGATTCAGTTAAGATAAAGTTCATACTAGAGAAAACTGGTGACAGCGTTGTTCTCCTCCACTACCAGAACAATCTCTTCTGTTTGAAGAAAAAGCCAAAAACCATCTTGGGGTTTTGTGAGAGCCTAAGCAGTGAAAAGGGGGACTTTTCCTGTGGCAGCTATAACACTGAGGATAGGTACAGCCAACTTTACATGTCCCAAAATAAATTTCACCTTGCAGTGTGGTGCTGTATCTCCTCTCTAAAAAGTTTGATATATACCATAAGGATGAAAGGAAATGGTGAGAGCTCCCAGAAACTAAGGAGGAGATGCCATGAAGAAATCAGGTGATGGGAGAAGCCTACCTTTCCTACCTCCATTGAGGACAACAGGGGCAGAGAAATCCCATTTATGCATTCTGTACTACAGTCTCCATGGCAACTTTAATCACAGACAGGTCCAGCGTCCAAAATCATCTTCTGGGGCAGAAGAAGCACAAGACCAAATCTCTAGCACATTTACTGTCTCTCCATAATTCCCCCATAGTACATTTTATTGAATATCTAATAGAATAACAACACATATAAAGAAAGGATTGCTGTGGTCCAGGGGATAGAGTCTTGTGTTGGCTGAAAAAGCACAGCAGCTGGGTACAACTTGGTTCATGGTATCAGGAGCTTGAATCTACTCTTCCTCATGTCTCTACAGAACCAGAATCAGAGGGCTCTGAAGAAACTCAGAATTGGTGTACACTCAACACTGCTTACATACCAATAGCTCAACCATCAAGAATCCATGTCTAAAAGCTTACACAACTTAGCATAAATTGTGACCATCTCAGCCAGGATGTCAATCACTTGTGTTTGTGAGTGATATTTCACATTCAAACTGTTATCAGGAATAAAACATGGTAGACTGCACTACCAATACTTGATTTGCTCACATCCATTGGTCAGCATGCATCAAAGGTTAAAAAGATTAATAAATAGACCTAAGAGCTGTGGGGACAGTGAAGTTCATATCTCAGTTTCCTAAACAAATCCAGTGCACAATCAATCTCCAGGAGAAGTTTTAAAGCCCCAACTTCATCCTGATCTTAAAAATATCAAATCCTATCTCCCTTGAGTCCATTTGATTGGATGTGGAACTGCAGGGACACTTCCATGACCCCACATCCAAATGCCTTCCATTTGCTAACAAACCACAGCAGTAGCTCCTCATTTCACCTGCTTTGCCTATACAAGTGTTGAGTCTACTTCTTGCTTTTGATATAATTTAGAATGTCTAAAACTTAGTTTACTCCCTTGGCAACTCTCGTAGCCTCCTTTCACTTTCTGTGAGAGCTAGTCCTTGGGAAAGAATCTTCAGATATCCTAAATGTAAACACTGATAGGGAAAACTATAAAAGCTCCACCCCTAAATGAAGAGTTGGCCACCATGCATGGTTGGTGAAAGAATATATTTTTCTTCAAGGAAAAACTCCCTGATAGGTTATCCAATCTCGATGTCCACACACACACACACACACACACACACACACACACGCAGAGGCAAGAGATGTACACAGTAAGCTTGTGACACAGAGAGAGACAGATACACAGAGAGGAGCAGCATTAAATGGAATTAGTAGGTTGTATATGTATGTACACATATGTGTGTGATGATAAAGAAGAGGTTATGCATTTGAGAGGAAGTGGGGGCACAGAAGAAATTGAAGTAATGGGGTAGAAATTATGTAACTATAGTACTCATGTAAGAACTTATAAAACAAATAGTTTAAATGAAAAACAGTGTAGAAATCATGTATTGGGGTTTCATCTTATAAGCCCATTTTAAGGTAAGCAATCCAAGTTTCTCTGAGGTCTCACTCATTTTGAGACCACTTCTTTGGTGACCGATTTGGAGCAGGAGCCTGACATTGTTACCCTGTGTCCTTCCTCAACACAGAATCAAGCAGAGCTTCCTCTGTGTCCTCAGGAAACTTCCACGTCATTACTGGGCTCTAGGAATTATGCCTCATAAATAATTTCTGCTGTTGCTAATGCTTACACCAAGAAGATTTGTGAAAGAGTGCTTTAGAAAATATTTTTGAAGGCTGGGCAGTGGTGGTACACCGCTTTAATCTCAGCCCTCTGGAGGCAGAGGAAGGAGGATATCTGTGAGTTCGAGGCAAGCCCAGTCTACACAGTGAGTTCCAGGACATTTCACAATTCTGTCATTAATTCTTAATAAATATTTCTGTTTTGGGAAATGGAACATCTGGCACGTAAATATCTTTTGAAATGCAGAAGAATTCTGACATAGAGAAAAAATTTAGCTCATCCGTGTATCAAAGGATTGAAAACTTTTGCTACTCTGTTGGTTTGGGCCTCTTGAGATTAAACTCTCTGAACACCTTGATTAGAAGGAATAGTAATATGACTCCAAAATGCCATGATGAAGCTGTGACAGGAAATAAAAGATATTGAGACCAAAGTGTTTCACATAAGTTTTGGAGAGGACTAGAAGTCTTGTAACAACTGTAGGCAGGATTGGAGTATTGTAATGCTGAGAAACCTGAGAATACACAGTGGGTTGAGAGGGAAAAGACTACTGTTCTCTAGTTTATGGTAAACTGTTTGTTCATGAGGCTAGCTATATGGTTTTCAGTTCAGTATGCTGAATTGTGAATTATTCATTGATATCATTACAGAGTGGGCTTATAGCCATTATGCTAGCTCTCTGAGAAAGAAAACTTTTCACTGCCAAATACTTAATAGCCTGTGGGGCAAGTATGCATGCCTGTGATTAATAATGATAGTGAGTGGTAGAAAGACCTTAGTAACACAAGACAATGTTAGTTCCAAAGTTTTAAAGTTTTCAGTCTTGCAACCCTTTGAATACTCTTTAATGTCCAAGTATGTTTTTATGGACTGCAGAGAAAGAAATACTACTTGAAGGGTCATTTGTAAACTTACTTATGTGGCATGCAGTTAAATGCCTATTGGCATCAGTGATTGAAAGCACTATAATTTTTTTTTTACCATCAACATTATTTTATAACATTACTACTTTTATTGTGTGCAAATAGAAATTCCTTATTTGAAAGTGAATTATATTACATTAGACTAGGAAGAATACATTCTTCACATAAACCTGTCTTTACTTCTGGTAAATAGTCCTCACATAGTCCCCACTGTAAACAAATTAAAATAGGAATTCTACTTAAAGTACAACAGTGGGCCAAAAAAGTTTTTTGTTTCTTTTCTCTTTTTAGCCTTAGAGATAATTTACAAATCTGAACTCTGTACTTTCAAGATGCCTAAGTCTGTTGATAGATGGTCAACTCTACCTACATTGGTAGATATCTAATATATAGAATGTATTCACTTAACAGGTGAAATAATAATTTTTTTCTGTCATTTTAGAACAATTCTCAGGTATGGTGTAAAGTGAATTCAGAAGATATTGTGGAACTTCTATTGAAACAAGACATTGATCACATCTTAAAGGATGCATTTGAATAAAGCATAATTGAGTATGCTAAATTTGTAAAACACAAAGTGTAATTATACACATAAAATGCTAATTAACACTAAATTTTACAAATTACAAAATAATTAAAACTGTTATATTTTACATCAGCCGAGAGTTCATTGTTCTGTTGAAGTAGTTTTGGAATGGAAGTACTTGACACAATTCCACCTGCCAGGGAGCAACAAAAAGATCTATTAGTAAGAAGTAGCAAAGGATGAAAAAATTTTATCTCAGGGTGAAGATATTTATGGTAATGCTGGGAATCAAAGGCAAGGGCCTGAATGTACTAGGCACATGCTTTACCACTGAGCCACACACCTTACTTTTCTTTCTGAAGCTTTAAGATGTTTTTCTGTGAAGATCATGCTCTGTTTCATTCTAAGTTTAACAGTCATGGATGGCATAGAATTTTATTGTTTGAATTCTCTGAGTTTTAAAATGTATAGTTTGACAAAATCCTGTTACATTCCTCTGGAAAATAACTTATCCATCCTACTCTGAGTGCCCATGACCTAAAAGTTTCCCTAAGTCAAAGGATCTCAAAACTCTTACATATATGAGATGGATGTGGCAGACATGAGGGAAACTTAACATTTGTTCTTGGGGATTTGATGCAGCAAAGCCTGTTTTTCTTTCTAGTGTTGATTAACTTTGACTATCAGGCTAAACATACTGGTTGTGAACTCTGAGTCTTTATCATAATAGTCATGGGTCCTTGAGAGCTGGGTAGACTTTAGTGTGTTTGTAAATTCAAAGTTGCTTCCTTTATAATAAATAGTACTGCACTCTGGCAGGCAGCCAAGACTCTTAAGATTTCTCCATGCTTATAACTAGGCAGCTGAATCTTACCATGTATTCAAAGCATTTTAGTATCATAGAATATCAGTATTACAGTAAGCTAAATCTCTTTTCTGCCATGAAATGAGCTTGAGGATATACTAAATTATCATATAGATCCAAAAGTTTGCAGAAAGAGGCCAGAGATGCTTTCCCTCTTTGAAAATCATAATCTTTATGCAAAGTTTCTTTATATCATCCTTTGTTGCACAATCTGTGGTTGGGCAGATCTCTACCACCTTTCTCAGGGAAGGTGACAGACAGAAAGTGATTGGCCTACCAAGCACTTTTTTTTCAGATTAAAAGCACATTTCTAAAGACACTTGTGTTTTTGCCTCAAGAATTCAGGATATTTTCCCACTTTGCCCCAGAAGGAAGACACTGAGTACAATCTCTGAATCTAAATTCTATTAATTGTATTTAATAGCTAACTCCCATCAATCTCATTAGTAGGTTTATACATGTATGAAATGTGACTTTGTCTTCTATATCATTTGGAGATAAGCATGGAGATTCAGGATCAATATGACAAAACTCAGCTACCGCAGTTTTCATGGTTGGGTAGAGAACAGCATTACAACAAACAATGTCTTGGAATTCATTAGTATTCTCACCTTAAGGTGATTCTAATTCAGTAATAGCAGTTTCTGATATTTGCAGCATTTTCTAATAGGCCCACAGATAAATTACACAGTAGCCTTTGTCTTTTGATTGAAGTGTTGAGTGTAGAACATTAAAATTAAAGATGTGAAACATTTGTTTAATGATACAAAGATGTGTTGCATTCTTTTATGTTGCATCTGTTTAAATCTGTGATTCATCTAATAATAAAGTTGAATGGCCAATGGTAGGCAAGGGAAAGGATAGGTGGGGCTGGCAGACAGAGACGAAATCTGGGAAGAAAAGATCTAGGAGAGAGAGGAGGAGGACCCCAGGGGTCAGCTACCCATGGAGTAAGAAGTAAAGAAAGGTATACAGGATAAAGATAAAAGCCCAGAGGTAAAAAGGTAGATGGGATAACTTAAGAAAAGCTGGCTAGAAATAAGCCAAGCTAAGGCTGGACATTTATAAGTAAGAATAAGTCTCCATGTATATTTGTTTGGGAGCTGGGTGGCAGCCTCCACAAAGAACCAAAAGAGTAAAAAACAAAAACAAAAACAACCCTCCCCAAAAGCCCCACAAAACAAAAAACAAACAAACAAACAAATAAACAAACAAAACCCAAACCCAAACAAAACCAAAACCAAAAACAGGAAAACAAATAACACCAATTGAGGCCATTAATATCTGGAGTCATTATCAAAGATATGTATAGAGCTAACACCCTCCACTTGAGATGAGTGTGGGGCCTGCTCCAGGCCCAACCCCCCCATCCTCTCCTTGGAACTTTCCGGGTTGGCTCTGCATGTTTGGACCCATCTCAGCATGCTGGACCATCTGGAGCCTGCCCTTATCACAGTCTTGGCCCCCCTACACCTTCTGCTTGAGTGTACTCACCCAGGCACACAGAACCATCTGGAGTCTGCTCTCATCATAGTCTTGGCCCCTCTACGACCTTTGCTTGAGAACTCCAAGAGAGCTCAGACCATCCGGAGTTGCTGACATCAAAGTCTTGACCAACCAGTACCCACTGGAAGAAAGGATGGGAAGATGACAGTATAGGAATACAATTAACAATGGAAAGATAAATATGACACGACCAGAATCTAGGGACTCTACATCAGCAAGACCTGAACATCCCAATACAAAGGAAACAGAAGAGAAAGACCTTAAAAAATAATTTTATGAAGATAATAGAGACCGTTAAAAAGAGGTAATAAAATCTCTTAAAGAAATGGAAGAAAAACAAACAAAAAATTACAGGAAGTGGAAGAAAATATAAACCAAAAAATTCAAGAAATAACCAAATCTCTTAAAGAAAGCAAGGAAAGCCAAGAAAAAACAACCACACAAATGAAAGAAACAATTCAAACAGTACAAGGCTTGAAAGCTGAAATAGAAACAATAAAGAAAACACAAAATGAGGAATACTGGAAATAGAAACACTGGGTAAATGATCAGGAAGTACAGATATAACCAATAGAATACAAGAGATGGAAGAGAGAATTTCAGATGCTGAAGACTCACTAGAGGAAATAGAGTCATTTCTTAAGTCCAATAAATCCATAACACAAAATATCCAGGAAATATGGGACTCCATGAAAAGCACAAACCCAAGAATAATAGGTTTAGAAGAAGGTGATGAAATACAGCCCAAGGATACAGAAAACATATTCAACAAAATCATAGAAGAAAACTTACCCAACTTAAAGAAGAACATGCATGTTTATGAAAGTACAAGAAGCTCACAGAACACCAAATAGACTGGACCAAAAAAAAAAAAAAAAAAAAAAAATCCCCATACCACATAAAAGTCAAAACACCAAACTTACAGAATAAAGAAAAAATATTAAGAGCAGCAAAGGAAAACGGCCAAATAACATATAAAGGCAGACCTTTCAGAATTACTCCCAACTTCTCAATGGAAACCCTTAAAGCCAGAAGTTCCTGGGTAGATATTCTACAAGCACTAAAAGATCATGGATGCCAACCCAGACTACTATACCCAACAAAGCTTTCAATCACTATAGATGGAGAAAACAGGACAGTCCATAACAAAACCACATTTACATAATCCATATCCACAAATCCAGCCCTACAGATAGTTATGGAAGGAAAAATTCAACCCAATGAAGATAACTACAATCAGAAAAACACAGGCAATAGATAGATCCACTATACCAAAAGCCAAAAGAGAAAAGGGGGAGAAATCCACACACAGCACCATCACTACCAACAAACCCAAAACAAACAGGAATTAATTAACAGTCATTAATAACCCTCAATTGTAGTGAGGTAGTCCTTCTGTAGCACTGACCACGCCCATTGGGGGGTGGAGCGATGGGCGGAGGTGACCTGAGGAAGGAGGTCGGAGGGGGCCAGGAAGGCGCTCTCTTGCTGGCGTGACTCGGACAGGAGAGGATCGGGTTGAATTTCCTGGTGTTCATCTGTCTAGGTTGTAAGTTATTTCTCCCTGAATAAACATCTATTCGGCCTATTTGTTTATCCTGATCCTTATTTACCGCAATACTCAATATCAATAGTCTTAACTTGCCTATAAAAAGACACAGGCTAACAGAATGGATACGAAAACAGGATCCATCCTTCTGCTACATACAAGAAACATATTTCAACTTCCATAAAGCTTTGGGAAAAGATTTTTTTTCAATCAAATGGACCCAAGAAGCAAGCAGGTATAGCAGTCCTAATATCTAACAAATTAGACTTCAAACTAAAATCCATCAAAAAAGATGAAGGAGGTCATTTTATATCCATCAAGATGAAGTCTCAATTCTGAACATCTAAGCCCCAAGTACAAAGGCACCCACATTCGTAAAAGAAACACTATTAAAGCTGAAAGAACACACAAAACCTCACGCACTTATAGTGGGAGACTTCAACATCCCACTCTCACTACTAGACAGGACCAACAGACAAAAACTTGATAAAGAAACAAAAGAACTAACAGAAGTTTTGACCCAATTGGGTTTAACAGACATCTGTAGAACATTCCATCCAAACACAACAGAATATACCTTCTTCTCAGCACCACATGGAACCTTCTATAAAATTGACTACATACTTGGCAACATAAAAAACCTCAACAGATACAAAAAAAAAAAAAAAAAAAAAAAATTAAAGAATAACCCCTGTATCTCATTGGATCACCATGTTTTAAAGTTAGAATTCAACAACAACACATATTTCCCAAATCCTTCAAACTCATGGAAACTGAACAATGCACAATTACACCATTCCTGGGTGAAGGAAGAAATAAAAGAAATTAAAGATTTCTTAGAATTTATTTAGAATGATGACACAACATACCAAAACTTACTGGAGACATTGAAAGCAGTGCTAAGAGAGGAAAGTTCATAGCACTAAGTGCCCAAATGAAGAACCTGGAGAATAGTCACACTAGAGAATTAACAGCACAACTGAAAGCTCTAGAACAAAAAGAAGCAAACTGACCCAGGAGGAGTAGATGGCAGGAAAGAATATAATTGAGGGCTGAAATCAATAAAGTAGAAACTAGGAAAATGATACAAAGAATCAATGAAACAAAGAGTTGGTTTTTTGGGAGAAAATCAACAAGGTAGACAAACCTTTATTCAAACTAACCAAAAGACAGAGAGAGATCTTGTAGATGATCAAAATCAGAAATGAAAAGGGGAATATAACAATGGACACTGGGGAAATCCAGAGAATCATCATGTCATACTTTGAAAACCTGTATTCCACAAAATTCAAAAATTTAAAGGAAATGGACAAATTTCTCAATAGATATCACTTTCCAAAGTTAAATCAAGAAAGATAAGCAATTTAAATAGACCTATAACCCCTAATGAAATAGAAGCAGTCATCAAAAGTCTCTCAATCAAAAAGAGCCCAAGGCCAGATGGTTTTAGTGCAGAATTCTATCAGAAATTCAAAGAGCTAATACCATTACTCCTCAAAGTGTTCCCTACAATAGAAGCAGTATGAGGCTACAATTACATTGGTACCCAAGCCACACAATGACACAACTAACTACAGACAATCTTCCTCATGAACTGGCACATTGAATCCAAGAGCACATCAGAAAAATTATCCACTATGATCATGTAGGCTGCATCCCAGGGATGCAGGGATGGTTCAACATATTAAAATCCATCAATGTAATCCTTCACATAAACAAACTGAAAGAAAAGAAAAACACATGATCATCTCACTAGATGTTGAAAAGCCTTTGAAAAAAATCCAACACCCTTTCATGATTAAGATCTTGGAGAGATCAGGGATAACAGGAACATACCTAAACATAACAAAAGTAATATGCAGCAAACCAACAACAACATCAAACTAAATGGAGAGAAGCTCAACATGATTCTTCTAAAATCAGGAACAAGATGAGGCTGACCACTCTCTCCTTGTCTCTTCAATATTGTACTTGAAGTTCTAGCTAGAACAGTAAGACAACAAAAGTAGATCAAGGGGATACAAATTGGAAAGGAAGACGTCAAACTTTCTCCATTTGCAAATGATATGATAGTTGACATAAGTGACCTGAAAGACTTTACCAGGGAACTCTTACAGCTGATAAACACATTCATCAAATTAGCAGGATACAAGATTAACTTAAAAAAATCAGTAGCCCTACTATACACGGATGATAAAGGGGCTGAGAAAGACATCAGAGAAACATCACCCTTTACAATAGCCACAAACAACATAAGGCATCTTGAGGTAACACTTACCAAACAAGTGAAAGACCTATATAATAAGAACTTTGGGTCTTTCAGGAAGGAAATTAAAGAAGATACCAGAAAATGGAAAGATCTCCCATGCTGTTGGATAGGTAGGATAAACATAGTAAAAATGGCAATCTTGCCAAAAGTAATCTACAGCTTCAGTGTAATCCCCATCAAAATCCCAGAACAATTCTTCACTGACATTGAGAGGATAATAATCAACTTTATATGGAAAAACAAAAGACTCAGGATAGCCAAAACAACCCTGTACAATAAAGGAACTTCAGGAGGCATCACTATCCCTGACTTAAGCTCAATTATAGAGCTATAGTCCTAAAAACAGCTTGGTACTGACACAAAAATAGACAGGAAGACCAATGGAATCAAGTTGAAAACCCTGATATTAATCCATATACCTATGAACATCTGATTATTGACAAAGAAGCTAAAAGTATACAATGGATGGAAGAAGGCATCTTCAACAATTGGTGCTGGCATAACTGGATGCTGGTGTGTAGAAGACTGCAGATAGATCCATATCTATCGCCATGCACAAAATCTAAGTCCAAAGGGATCAAAGACCTCAACATAAATCCAGCCACACTAAACCTCTTAGTACAGAAAGTGGGAGGTACCCTTGAGCAATTGATACAGGAGTCTGCTTCCTAAACAAAACACCAGCAGCATAGACACTGAGATCGACAATTAATAAAAGGCACCTCCTGAAATTGAAAAGCTTCTGTAGGGCAAAGGACACAGTTAACAAGACAAAATAGCATCCCACAGAATAGGAAAAGATATTCACCAACCCCACATCTGACAGAAGGATGATTTCCAACATATACAAAGAACTCAAGAAGCTAGTTACCAAAACACCAAATAATCCAATTAAAAAGTGGGGTACAGAACTAAATAGAGAATTCTCAATAGGGGAATCTAAAATGGCTGAAAGACACTTAAGAAAGTGCTTAGCATTCTTAGCTACAAAGGGAAATGCAAATCAAAACAACTCTGATATACCTTCTTACTCCTGTGAGAATGGCTAAATTCAAAACCAGCAAAGACAGTTTATGCTGGAGAGGATGTAGAGAAAGGGCAACACTTCTCCACTGATGGTGGGAGTGCAAACTCCTACAGGCACTTTGGCAATCAGTATGTCAGTTCCTCAGGAAATGTGAATCAGTCTACCACAAGATCCAGCAATTCTACTCTTAGGCATAAACACAAAAGATGCACACTTATGCAACAAAGATATCTGTTCAACTATGTCCATAGCGGCATTATTTGTCACAGCCAGACTTGGAAGCAACCTAAATGCCCCATCAACTGAAGAATGGGTGGAGAAAATGTGGCACATTTACATAATGGAGTACTACTCAGTAGAAAAAAATGGAATTTTGAAATTCGCAGGCAAATGGATGGAGCTAGAAGAAACTACCCTGAGTGAGGCAATACAGTCACAAAAAGACAAACATGGTATGTATTCACTCATATATGGCTTTTAGACATAGAACAAAGGATCACCAGTCTACAATCCACACAGCCAGAAAATGCCCTTTTAATATAATGAGATTCATGACTACTTTAAATGCCATCCTATAGCCTTCATCCAGTAGCTAATGGAAGCAGAAGCAGAGATACAGTGCTAAGCTCGGGCTGAATTCCTAGAATCCAGTTGTAGAGAGGGAGGAGTGATTAGAAAAGGGGTCAAGACCAGGCTGGGGAAGTCCACAGAAACAGCTGTTCTGAACAAGGGAGAGTTCATGAACTCCAGACTGACATCTCAGGAACCAGAATAGAACAGAACCAGGCCCCCTGAATGTGGTATCAGGAGGCTGGGCAGTCTGTGGGTATCTGGTAGTGGAACAGTATTTATCCCTAGTGTACGAATGGACATTGGGAGCCCATTCACCATAGAAGGATACTCTCTCAGCCTAGACACTCAGGAGGGGCCTAGGCCCTGCCCCCAAATGATATGACAGACTTTGGTGGTCCACCAGGGAAGGCCTCATATATATTCCAATAACTACACAACTCATTGAACATGGAGAAGTTGAGCTGAGAATCTTTATCACTATGGGCTAGCCTCTTTGGTACAGGGAGGTATTTTACTCTGCATTCTATCAAAGGTTAATCATAAGCAACAATCCAGTACAAAGCCTTCAGTCTACAATGGTGTCTTGCTAGTGCAGAGGTGGCAGAGTTTGTGAGATTAATCAGTCTCTGATTTGACTTAAGGCCCTCTTTGTAAGAAGGAACCATACCTGGCACTGTTTATGTAACCAAGAACCTGTGACTACATAGCCCAGAGACCTAGTGAAAAAACAGAACAAAAAGCCAAAACCAAATGCTACCATTCTATAAACAGAACATAACAATAAATTGACTCCCAATGACCTCTTGCTATAGATATAGATCTGTGCCTTTCTCAGGCATTATCAGAGAAGCTTTTTCCCTACAGAAGATGGGAACAAATACAGAGAATCACAGCCAGACAATATGCTGAGAGTGAGAGACCTTAGAACACTCATCCCTAAGCAGGATGTCTCCATCAAATCTCTCTCATCAGGGATCAGAGAACCGTTTTGAAGAAGGGATGAAAAGACTGTATGATGCAGGGATGGAGAACACCAAGGAAACGTGGCTCTCTAAAGTAACAGGAGAGAGACACTTATGAACTCACAGAGACTAAGGAAGCTTGCACAGGGCCTGCATGGGTCTACACAAGAAGGGGTCCTAGAAATGAAAGAAGTAAACACATGCCTCTATGCCTAACCCAGAATCAACCTCCAATTGACAACAACTTGCAAATGAAATTTTAGTTTTCTCCACAGCAATCTAACTGGGAAGCAAACTACTCTTATGTTCAGCTCCATGCCCAATGGTAGATGGCCAGCAAAAGTGAAGGGGTCTTTGTCTCATAATGTTGTGTCAGGGTTACTTTTTATTTAGCCTTTCCTTCCTTCCTTCTTTCCTTCCCCCCTTTCATTTATCAGTTCTCTATTTTTACCTTACAAATTCTTTTGTGAAAATACTATGGCTTCCTATTTTGTGTTTTAAAGGGATGCCTGAGTGTGTGAATGAGTGGGTCTCTCCATCCATATGTTTCTTTTGCCTTTTCTTGGACTCTCTTCCTTCTGTTTGTTTTGTTCCATTTTGGTGTGTTAGTTTTTATTTTATCATATTATATTTTATTGTACTATTATCCCTTAGAACCCTGTTTGTTTTCTAATGAGAGACAGAAAGGGGGTAGATCCAGCTAAGATGGAAGTGGGGAGAAACTGGGAGTAGTAGTGGGAGGAGGGACCACAATACATAGTTAATTACTTAAATATTCTAAAAAACAATTTATAATAATACAGAAGGCAAGGGGAACACTATGGAAGGCCTTAAAATAATTGAAAAAGAGTTGTGATGGTATCATGGTCTCTCACATGATACAGCAATCCCTTTGGTTATACATGAAATGTAATTGAAACTGGTTTACTAAAAGTGTTATCTATGTGGCAGTTCATTGCATACTTAAGGGTCCAGTTCTTAGGTTTCTCTGGGCCTGGAGGTGTATGGAGAACCAGCACAGCTCCACCCCTAGACTTGAGGCAGGAAGAGCTCACCAAAGAGCTTGTCCAGCGCTTCTTATGCCGAGCTGTTGGGCACCATTATGCTCTCTCAGCAGAATCAACTTGTTGGTCCAGATGTCTGGGTAAACAACTTTTGTTCAAAACTGAGTGCTGTGGCCAGGAAGAGAAGATAGGAACCCACACAGCACCAGTAAGAATGAGTGGGAGACAAAGATCCACATGTCAGTTAGGGGATCTCTGTCTTGAGCCTGGAAGAGAAACACAGGCCTACCGGCACCATGATGAGGTCGATTATGATGAATAAATGTATGGAGTGAGAGAGATAGAATGGTTCTTGTCCTATGGAGAGAGCCAAATCCGAAGAGGTAAAGTCTGTGAGGAATGGGCCAAGGTGGGTGGCCTACTTGCCACCACGGGCCATGGTGCTGTTCAGGTCTGAGCTGTGGCCATGTCTGCACCTGTGGCCTGGCTGCGGCAGTGGTCTGTGTTGATGTCTTTGACTCTTGTTACCATTGAAGGATGAAAGGATAGGGCTGCACACAGTTGAATTGACCCCTCACTGGCTACAGCACTAGGGAGAATGGATCCTACTCATCACCAGCTGCAGCACTGGAGAGACTGAGTGGGTCTTTCACCTCAACTGGGCAGGATGACAGACCTGACTCTGATAGGCAGGATGTGGCAGGCTGGCCCTAAGGCCATGAGAATGGGATGGCTAGTCCCACCCTCCTTGTCTGCCATGTGTTGATCAAGGCTGAAAGGGAAGATGCCCTCCAACCTTGCCCTTGTCACATGTGGCAGACAGGAGAATTGACCTCTCTCCTATCACTGCAGCACTAGGGAGAACAGACTTTTCTCCTCACTTAGGCAGCATAATCGAGCTGATCCTGTAGACAGGGAGGCAGGTGAGCTGGCACCCAAAATATGAGGTACAGGATCTGGCACTGTCCCTCATCTGCTATATGGTGGGAGAGCTTGCCCTGAGGTAAAGAAAAAGGGTGAGTTGACCCAGCATCTCAGAAAAGTGGGCCCTGGACCTCACCAGGAGAGCTAGCCTCACTTCTCATCTGTCATGCAGCATGGATGGGGAGAAATGCCCCCTTGCCTCTCACCCCTTGCTGCCTGCAGCACTCAGGAGAGCAGGCCCTGCACCTCACCTGGCACCACTGTAGTGCTGACCATGCTGTTGGGGCACAAGTGAGCCAGCCTCCCTGAGGTCATGGGAGAGCTAACTCTACAACCCTTGTCTGCCATGTGGTTGTGAGGAAGAGGGAAAGATGCCACCCCCCCCCTATCCATTGCCCCTTGCCACCTGTGGCAGACAAGAGAGCTGACCCTGCCTTTCATTAGATGCAGAACTATCTGGCACCTCTCCTGGGTGACACAGTAGAGTTAACCCCCATTGAGAGAGACATGGGTGAACTGGTCCTAAGCCCTGAGTGTGAGAGACTGAGTTCCTCTCCTCATCCTATATGTTGGCGTGGGCAAAGGAGAGAAGCCCTGCTCTTCTAGGCCTGTGGTAGAGGGAAGAGCTGTCCCTAAGGTCACTACAGCAAGAGAGATGGCCTTTCCTCTCACTGCACTAGGCAGAGTGGCCCTTACACCTTGATTAGGAAACACAGTAGAACTGGTCCTGATTGTGGGGGTGTGGGTGAGCTGACCCCTAGGAAGTGAGAGCAGGAGAATGGGCTCCACCCCTTGCTACTACTACATAGCATGAGCCAGCTGGGGCAGTGCTGGAGAGCTAACCCTGGTGTTGAGGATGAAGGAGAGCTGGCAGGCTGACCTACCCAGCAACCACCCAGACTCAGAACCAGAGTTATGTGTTGTCCCCTCCAATCAATCAGCTTATCTATGATCTGCTGGAGCATAGACCAAAAGTTTCAGGATCTCCATGACACAGGTAACAACAGGATATCCAAGAGGAGTCCCAGCGAGGGCCCCCATATTGATGTAGCAAAAACCAGCCATCTCAAACCAGACCAATGACTTAAAGCAATGAACACTTGCAAGTAACAATATATGAACTAAAGGACTGTGTCACACTACAGCTTCCATGGGATTTTCTTTTTTCTTTTAAGTTTTATCTTGTATTATCTTGAGGGGTGGGTTGCAAGTGTAGAGGGCAGATGGAAAGGGAGATGAGTGGGATCAAGATGCATGATGTGAGAACCACAAAGAATGAGTAAAAAGTTAAGTCTGAAAAAAAAAGATTTAAATTACTAAAAGAACCCATGAATTCACTGACGTATAAAAAAGATGTAGTGTGTACATATACTGAGTATTATTATTATTATTTTGGTTTTTCAAAACAGTTTCTCTGTGTAGCTTTGGAGCCTGTCCTGGAACTTACTTTGCAGACCAGGCTGGCCTCAAACTCACAGAGATCCACCTGCCTCTGCCTCGTAAGTGCTGGGATCAAAGGCATGTGCCAGCACTACCTGGCTTACAATAAGTATCATTTTGCACTTACTTGGGTAAAGTCAAAAACTTGGATACACTTGAGGGCATGTTACTAAGTAAAATAATCAACTCACAGAAAGCCAAACGCTATGTGACCCTGTGACTATGAAGTGTGCACAGTAGAAAGTGCATACACAGAGGATATAGCAGTTGTTTCCAGCAACAGGGAGATGGGAGAGTAAGTAATGCAGAGGTTTTGTTTGATTATACAAATTAACTGTAATAAATTAATTATTAACATCTGAAAAAGAGAATGTATGCAAAGTTTATTTCGGTAAGTTCAGTGTGACTTAGATATAATAATTATCACTAATTCCTAATAGGCCAATGAAGCATCCAATTACATTGTAGATATTTTGAATTACATTTAAAGAAGTCTAAACTGCTGTTTTGAAAAAACATGACGCAGTTATCTTTCTCGCAGAGGCTGAACACAAATTCATGTTATTTGGCTCTTGGCTCCAAGAGGCAGGGAACATAGGGTATGTTGCTGTGCCAGGCTTATTATGCTTTATTATCATTTTGACACTGAAATGACACTAACAATCATTGATGTTTCACAATGTGAACTGGGAACCATTTCAAAAAATTTTAATACAGAAAGAGGTAGTTTCTCAAAATCCATGGTTCCTTCCATGAGGTATATGACAGAGTGCATATGACCCAGCAAATGGATATTCACATTATATCTGTTGAATAAATGGATAGAAAGAATGGGGAAATAAAATTGGAAGGTCTTAACTTTAAAGAAATATATTTAAAGAAAACCCTTATAAAATTATTTTCAACAATTTTCGTTTATATTTGCACTATTTTATGTTCACAATATGTTCAGTCTGTAATTAGCATACATATAATGAATTAAAAACAGATTATACATGTAATAAATGTATACATAATAGAATTTGCAACCACAGATGGAAAGATTCCTTAAAGAGTTTAAAATTTGGAAAAAATATAAAGGTACAGGAACACAAAATTAAGTGAAAAGTGCATATATTTCATCTGTGCTAGAGTCACAATCCTGCTTTATAGGAAGCTCGAGGGTAAAGGAAACAGCTGTAATTTGGGTCCTTTGCTGCTGCTCACAAGGAAGGCCCAAACACCAGACCTGGCCCAAGAGTGCAGATTGCAAGTATGAGAAAGATGGGTGTCAGAAAGCACAGCTGGATCCTCTCCACCCATGTCTCCTTTGGGAAGTCAGGGAAGATGGCTCCTCCCACATGGGACTTATTCCTTTCCCAGCCTTTGACTCTACTTGGTGGTCTCTTACCTGTTTTAAACATATGTGTGATCCACCTGTAGACGTCCACAGTGAGACACTGAGTCTCTGACTCTGAGAGTTGCTTGCATCCTATTTCCAGGATTCTCCGAGGCATATCTGCAGAGACTTACAGGCCGAAGGGACATGAAACTCCCTGTCTTCAAAGAACTCCAAAGGATTCTCTTATTTTCTCTTAAAACTCTGTATGGGAGGAAAGAGTCTTCTATAGTTCTCTAATGTCAAGAACCTCAAGAACCCATTCCACAGGAACCTCCTCCTCCTCTGGCTACGTGGGATGCACCTAAGGCACCGTGTTCTGTGCCCCAGTCCTACGGCAATCAGACCTTATAGCCGGCTCCAGTGTTGAACTTAATGAGCACATCCCTTCACAATCCGATGTAAATATTATAATGAGCTGAACCTACTGGTCCTCATATTGTCATTATGAGGGAGCCTGCTGTCCCCATAGAGCTCAAGAGTTGAGTCTGTCAGTTGTGGATACGTTTGACGAAATGGCTGCTGCAAAGCCACATTTGTTAACGAAAATCCTCCAGCAATTCCAAGCCGTTACACGTAAGTCCTCGCAGATGTGCAGCTGTGCACTTGCAAATTCACCTAAGTGCACATGCGCGAATTAATGCCCCTGGCTACCAGTTTGAGTACCTGTGCTTACTAGACCACGTGAGCTTGACCTCATCAAAGGGTGCAGCCAGTGTTCAGTGCACAGGTGCAGAGTAAAGCTTGACCACTGTGCTCCGTACAGCCTTGTGTTCCTTCAGGGGTCACATCTTGATGCCAGCGGCTTGTGAAATGCTGGTTCACAGTTATCAGAATGCTGTCCATGCACAGGAGTGTCTTGAAAATAAGGTGAATAGTTTACAAGCAAATTTAAAAAGCCCTCTCATCATGCCTGTTCATATCCCTTCCTCACACCTTGGGCCCTGACAACTATGGAGAATTCAGCAGTTGAAGTAGAAGCTTTTGCTCCGTGATTTCAGAGATAGCTGAGGTCAGGCATCACGTACAAATTTTTGAGAAGTCAGTGCATAGGAAGCAGGTGAGATGAACTTGCAGCAGAGCAGCCTCTTTTTGCAACAGACCTCAGGTATATAGTCTTACAATCATCTTTAATTAAATTTGTAGTTTTAAATTTTGTATATATATACAACATTTGCATCTTTTCTCTCCCACCCTCCAAATCTTCCTAGGTCTTTCTGCCTCCCTCTAAAATTCATGCCCTCTTTATTATTGTTATACATACATATACATGCATACACACATACCTATATACATAAACAATAAACATATTAATACTGTCTACTGAGTCCATTTAGTTTTGCTCATACATATACGACCTTAGGGCTGAAGAGCTGGTATTAGAAAACCAATAAGAAGACAGTATTAGATAACCAATAAGGAAAACTAATTCTCCCTCTTTCAGTAGTTATTATTTGCCTGGAGATCTTGATCTAGAGGTGGTGTTTATGTAACCATATTGCCAGGTTTCCTGGATTTAGATTCCCTGTCATATAGAAGAAGGAGTCTTGCAGCAGATTTCCTTCCCTTATGACTATTATAGTCTTCCCACCCACCCTCTTCTGTAATGTTCCCTGAGTCAGCCAATACAAGGCTCCTGATGATGCAGTTACTATCCTCTTATTCTTCCTCTCCCTTATCCTCATCCTCTTTCCCATTTTCTCTCAGCGTTGTCACATTCCTCCCACATTGTCTAGGTTCTAACAACAGCAGACTCCAGCCCCAAGCTTCCCCACACCCTAGCTCTCCTGAAAACCTAATGGAGAGCACAACATCACCCTATTTCTTCTTCTTTTTCTCAGCATACCTGCACTCTCTGGCCTCCCTCCTGGCCCTTGCCTTGTCTCTGACTCCCATTTAGACAGAAAACACAATAACTCTTGTAGTGAGATTGTCCTTCTGTAGCACTGACCACGCCCATTGGGGGGTGGAGCCATGGGCGGAAGTGACCTGTGGAAGGAGGTCAGAGGGGGCCAGGAAGGCGCTCTCTTTCTGGCGTGACTCGGACAGGAGAGGATCGGGTTGAATTTCCTGGTGTTCATCTGTCTAGGTTGTAAGTTATTTCTCCTTGAATAAACATCTATTCGGCCTATTTGTTTATCCTGATCCTTATTTACCGCGTTAAACTCTTTTCTGTTTTGAGCTCAGGCTGACCCAAGTGAGTCCTACACCAGCACTGCAATAGTCTTGCGGGTGATAAATGACTCAGGTGATGAACAAGGTGACCTGGAACATCCAGTGTTTAACTTCTAACCACCTAGTACAAATTTGCTAACAAAGTTATAGAATTTCAATGGCCTTAAAGTACAGTGTCCAGATTTCTATATTTTATGACTGAACAGATTTTAGGAAGTGAGAATTCACAGACTCTTTGACCAAGATGGATTATTAAGTTATATAACATAGATTCTTTAAGGACAATGGAAGAGTATTTTGACATAATTTTATATACCTAATCAAAAATAGGAAATTTGGCACATTTTTTGTTTGTATTTTCACAACAAAGGCTCCATTCTGGAATCGAACTTCTTGTTATAGGCAGTTCAGTTAAATATATGACCATATTCTCTTCTTAAAAGAAGAGAATGCACTGACCATAAATAAGGAAAAGTATACACCTTTTTACATATAACTTCTTGCCATTGGGAATTATCATCCTTTCTCTCTCTCTCTCTTTTTTAAAGTAGTGATGATACTTTTTCTTTCCCAACTTCTTCCAGATCCTCCTTGCTTTCCAAACCACACAAATCTACATGCTTTCCTTTTCTCTCTCATTAGAATACAATCAGGCATCTAAAATAATAATAATAAAATAAATACTGAACTAGAAATGTGGACACTACTCTAGCCCTAATCCTTTGACCTATATTCTGTCCTGCCTGCAAATATGATATGGCAGTGTTGGAACAGAACTTGTGGGAGTGGACAACCAATGTCTGATTTGACCTAAGGCTCACTCCACGAGAAGGAATCCATACCCAACAATGCTTGGGTAACCAAGAGCCAGAGACTAGAGAGCCCAGAGGCCTAAGGTAAAACCAAACACTACTAGTCAGAAAACAAAATTAGTAAACTGACTTCTAATGATATTCTGCTACATTCCTAGATTAGTGGATTATCCAGTCATCATCAGAGAGTTTTCCCCCCTCTGGAAACATATTCAGAGACCTACAACAAAATATGTGGAAAAAGAATCTAAATTGAAGGTCTCCACAGAATCCTACCACTCAGAGCTCAGGCAGTCCTGCTGAGTATGAGGTGGAAATACTATAAGAACAAGAGAGGATGCAGGGCACCAGAAAAACAAAGTTCTCTGAGTCAACTAAGCAAGGCACATAGGAGCTCACAAAGACTGAACCAGTAAGTACAGGGCCTTTATCAATCTGAACCAGGCCTTGTGCATACATATTTGTAGCTATTACCTTAGTATTTTTAAAAATACTTTATTTATTTTTTAAAATTGTATTTTACATTCTAACCACAGTTTTTCCTTTCACCCCTCCTCCCATCCTTTTCTCCTCCCCCCAACCCACCCCCCAGTCTACTCTCCTCCTGGGTAAGGGCTCCTATGAGGAGTCAACAAAGTCTGACACAATAGGTTGGGTCAAGCCCTGCTCATGTGCATTAAGGCAGAGTATGGCATCCCACCATAGGGAATGAGCTGAACCAAGCTTGTGGAAACTCATGATAAAGACTCCAGGAGACCAAAGTAGGCCCAGGAGACAGTTGTGAAGATACCTTAGTATTTCTATGGAACTCCTGACTGTAAGAATGAGTGGGTCTCTGACTCTTGTGCCTGCTATTGGGACTCCTTTCCTCCTGTTGGGTTGCTGTGTTCAACATGATAGTTTTTGCTTCATCATATTACATTTCATTGTGTTGTGTTTGGTTGTTACCTCATATAAGCCTGGTCTTTTCTAGTCAGAGACTGAAATAGAATGCATCTGGAGGGGAGGGAGAGTGGGGAAAAGGAGTAGAGGGAGGAGAAACTGTAGTTAGGATGTATAACAAAAGAAAAGAATCTATTTCAATAAAAGAATAAAAAGATATAAGAAAAACAAATAGAAAAAATTAAGTAGCCAAAGAAAAAGCAGAACATATGTAGATGCAGTCACACATATTTGCATACATAGTAAGCCCATGGAACCAAAATTGGAAACAATAATATATAAACAAAATATTTACAAGGAAAATACAATTGCTAGATAAAGCATTTGGAGACAAAAAAAAAAAATCTCATTGAGTTTGTTTTCTATTGGCCATCTCCTGCTGGGCATGGGGCCTGCCCTTAAGTGTGGTTTGAATGCCTACTGGAGAAAATTAATTTTTCCTTTTTGAGTGGTTACCAACTGAAGATAGCTTCTAGGTTTGTGATGGGGCTTCTTCCTGCTTGCCCTATTAGAACTGAGAGCCTATCTGGCTTAGATCTGTGCAGGCCCTATGCATACTGCCACAGTTTCTGTGATTTCATGTGCATGTATGTTAGCATTCACATTCATATTTCTACATGTTGGTTCTGTTGTATCCAGAAGGTCTTGTTTCCCTGACATCCCCATCCCCTTATAATCTTACTGTCTCCTCTACTGGGGGAAGGATTTGATGGAGACATCCCATTTAGGGATGAGTGTTCCAAGATCTCTTAATCTCTTCATATTGTCCAATTGTGGATCTCTGTATTTGTTCTCATCTGCTGCAGGAGGAAGCTTCTCTGATGATGGCTGAGCAAGATACTGGCCTAAGAGTCTAACAGATTGTCATTAGGAGTTATTTTATTGCTATGTTCCTTTAGCTGAATAGTAGTATTTGTTTTTTCCCCCAGAACCCATGGCCTATCTACTGTTAGCCTGTTAGTCATCTAAGCAGTGTCAAGAAATGGGTTTGAATTCTAATCACATAATGGCTGGTTTCTTTTACAACTTTTGTGCTACTACTGCACCAGTATATATTGCAGGCTGATAATCTTTTTAGATCACAAGTTCTGTAGCTGTGTTGGTGTTTACCTTTCTCCTCTGGTAGTGTACAAGGTATCTTCTAGTACCATGAACACTAGATAGTAGAGGAAAGGCTCTAGGTAATTACTAGCTTGTCTTTTACATCTAAAGTAAGTTATGTAAGTGTTGTCTTCAACAATAGGGTTTTACCATAAGTTGTGGAGAGCAGTCAAAAGCCTTGGCAAAAGTCTGGATTATTTGGGGGGTTTCTATAGTGCCCCTTTGGTGAATAACCCAATTAGATATAACCAATTTTTGTCAATTAAGTTTTCATTTTGTGTCAAGTGATGTCTAGGTGGGGTATTACATATATGTCTGTGTGTGTGTCTGTGATATATATATGGAGTAAGGTTTTTCGGCCTGCCACTGGTCTTGTCCCGCCGCCGTGCCAGCCCCAATTAACACACCGAGACTCCGTATTAGATATAATGCTGTTGGCCAGGTACTTGTTTCTTATCAGCTAGTTCTTTCTTAATTATTAACCCATTTCTGTTAATCTATGTATTTCCACATGGTCTCATCTTACCAGAGAGCCGGCTGGAGATGATGGGAGATGTCATTCTGTAAATATGTTTCTCATACTGGTTAATGAATAAAGCACTGTTGGCCAATAGAAAAGCAAGAGAGGAGGGACTAGGAGACAAGGAGGAAAGAGAAAGTAGGTAGGAGGAGTCAAGATGGAGAGACTGGAGAGAGAAGAACCGCTGGTTCCACTCCCTGGTAACTCTAGCTTGTGTCAAACTGGCACCATACTGTCCAGCAAAGCATCTGAGAGCATAGTTCTTGGGAGCCTCTCTATGAGGGGATTGCTGTGGGTCTATGAGAGAATTATCTGGGAGTATGACTAGAGATTGGGTAGGTTGTGATTGTGAGGAGGTTTCAAGGGGTGCCTACATTTGAGAGGATGAGAAGGGATATTTCTGTAAGGGGATTGCTTGGCTTGCATGTGGCAGAGATTTTTTAGTTGGTTATTTTCAGGCAAGGTATAGAACAGGCTCAAAGGTGAGGAGGAACATGTCCAATGTGGTATCACTGTTTGCCTTGCAAAAATCTGAGGAATTTTATGGCTCTGAAGGAGATGTTGGTCTTTTCATGTGATTCTTAGACCATCACCCCTCCTGTTAGCTGCATCTTGAAGCCCTGGAACTAGTGCATGGAAATACCCACGACTTGAGTCAACCTTTGAAGGGAGGCAGCCAGGGCTGATGATGGAGTCTAGGGAGGTGGAGGCCATGCTTCTGCTTCAACAACTGTCAGAAGTCCAGGATGTGGGAATCAGCCTGGGGACAGCTTGCCTTGGCCATACAGGTTGACTGTAAGATGCCGTTGAGGTGAAGTACCTTTGAGCATATTATTGTGGGTGTGTCTGTCAAGGACTTGTCGGGGGGTGGTGGTGTCTGGAGATTGCAGAGGTTGTGATAGTGAGGAGGTGAGCAGATGAATTTCTGCTGGATTTGCCTCAGCTAAAGGGCAGGTCTAGTAGGTGATGGGCAGCCTTGGCTCAGGGTACAGGAAAGCTAGGCTGCATGAGCTCACAAGCCCTTTTCACCAACCTATGCAACTCATTTGAAAATACAATGAAATGTTATAGTCCTTAAAAGCTATTAGGATAATAAAGAAAGACAGGTTAGTAGCTAGTTATCTATAGCAATCAAACTTAGAGTCATGTGAATTATGTTATAAAGGTCAACCTGGGATATATTTTAAATAGATAGATGGTCTTTAAGCACTTCAGACTCATACAGAATATGACACTTAAAATGTTTTAATAAAATAAGTTTTTTTTTTTCATAGCAGTGAGACAAGTCTGCTCTTGGCACCACCATTTTACTTCAAAAAAGATAATGGGCATTGAAGAATTGCCATATGGAGTTTGCTTTCTTTATGGCAAAGTTAGTCACTGGACAAGAAACTATATTAGACAAGCAGGACATAAAAGAAAGTGACTGCCAAACTTTGTCAAGACAAGGTAAGCAAGTCCTTCAGAAATTCCTGCTTCACAAAAAAGTCTGTCAGATATTCTAGACATGTAGTTTGAAGATGAATGCCCCAAGTGAAATCTTGGGATGACTGTCTGGGCAGCCATATATCTATGTCACTTCTATAGTTTTGGAAGTTGTTTGCTCTGCGTTTCCTGTTTACTCAGATAAGATATCTTTCTTGGTTTTCTGATGGGATTGAAGACTAGACAGTTATAGTTACAGTTACAGTTTTACTTAGTTATGATAGAAAGTAAATTAGGTACACAACTTTGGACTCACCAAGAGAGGATAGAAAATGGAGTATGTTCTCTGCATTTGCCAAATACAAATGGACTGGACATTGTGAATGTAATTATTACCTGATAATTGTTCTTTTTTCATATAGTTTTACTATGTTAGAGTTAAAACCTTTCCTTTTTTAGACAAGAGGGGGAAGTGCTGCAGGAGATTTGTTTGTGTTGTTGCTCCAAGACCGCCAAAGGAACAGGGCCTTGGTTATACCTCTAACCCTATTTCATTGTTATGTGATTCTAGCCTCATCTTTTCACCATGTCTTCCATTGTAATTGAGGATCAGCTTCCAATATTGCTGTGGTAAATCTTTCTAGTCTTGGGGAATAATTCTGTTCCAAGTTGCCCATGAATTTAACATCTGTTTCACACAGGGTGTATGTATACTATATGAAATGATTGCTTCTGTAAATCTCCTCACATCTAACTTTTCTTCAGAATTCCAGTTAACTTCTGCATAGCCTTGGGGTGCCTATTATTTGGTGGCCAGTCTTGTATTGTAAATTAAGGTTAGTTTTCTAATAACATTAGGCTATTCCTCTTTAGTTTCATAATGCCATGTTGCAATAAGTTCTGATCTAAATTCCTCTCTCTGTGTGTGAATACTTTTCTTAGTTTCATTGGTCTTTGTAAGGCTTATATCTTATCAGTAAAGTTTTCATATATGGTACAGATATCAAACCACTTTTTAAAAGATAAAACATGAATTACCAAACTGATAATAATATAATCAACATTACATCAATCCTAACTAAGTTGGTTATACCTTCATTTACTTTTTGCATTTTCAAACCATCCATTGTGGAACCATTCCTTTCTTAAGAATTCCCAGGTGTCTCACCAGATCTGATGACTTTTCAGTTTGTCCAGAGCAGCAACTGTAGTATCAGCAGAGCTGTGCTGGGGAGGGGAGTTAATCAATGGTACTTGGCCATGTGTGTAGAGGGGTGCCCAGGAAGCCAGGTTAGTACAGTGAGTGCTGAGGATGCAGTGTTGCTGCTGTGCTGCACAGGTGGGCTGAGGGCACTTACAGCTGCTCACATGGCTGTACCAGAAACCTGAGTGGATGTGAGCGGGTGTTAAGGCACCTGAGCTGGCACAGCAACATCCAGTTGAGGGGATCAAGGAAAAACCTGCAACTCACAGGGAGAGGGAATGAGCTGCCTGAAAAGTGGACGAAGGAGGATGGGCAGGAGAAACCCATGTGGTGGGAGGGGAGGGCATAGGAGACCACCTGTATGATGGAGCTGGGTGCTGTTCTATTATCCAGAGCAGTATGGTTTCTTATAATAGGTATTAAGTTCTTTAATTGCTCTGGGAAGCATTTTTCACATTATAGAAAATGACTGAACTGAATTTGGCATAGGGGCCTGCCAGAAGTCCCTCAAAGAGTTTCCTGATGGTAAAGGGTTACCTTGAATGTCCCTTGTGGACATGTAGTTCAATGCCTGCCTTTACCACACTGTCTGCAAAATCCAGAAGGGAGGGGCATTCTATTTGAATTATGCTTAGAAAAGACATTGTGTCTAGAAATGTCCTATTTCCAATTCCTTTTAAGGTGACTTTTTGTTGTTGTTTTTGTTGTTGTCACAATTGAAACATTTGACATTTTGATTTTTCTTCAAACCTCTGAAAATCACCTCTCCTATCCATGCATCATCATGGCCACAAGATTCAGTATTGATTGTATCTCAAATCTATTCCTCCAAAGGTGCTGATCTTGCCTTTAGTGACCTTTTTCATGAGAATTAGCATTTTCAAAATCTAGGGATTCAATTATTTGTCTAGCTTCTAATTTTCATGTAATTCTATTTACTGCTGGTGTAAGTTTTTAATAAGAAATATGCGAAGGCTTCCTTTGGTCCCTGTATAACTTTAATTAATGATTCAATTTTCTTTTCTACTTCTCCAATTCTGTCCCAAGCATTCAAAGCTCCTGCATGCTGTAAAAAAAGGGTGTGGTCATCATGTAGAGATTGCCTTTCAATAGTAGCATAATATCCTTCTCCAAGAAGTTGATTTTGGGAGATTTCCATACCTCTAGGTCTCCTCTGTTGTTCAATGGTCTTAGCCTTTTCTCTGAACCAGGTACTCCATTGTAATTTTGAACCAGGTTCTAAAACAGCTTTAACCAAATCTATCCAGTCTTTAGGGATAATTCTATTGTAAATTGACCATGAGTTTAACATCTGCTTCACAAATGGTAAATGCATGCCATATGAGACTATTGCTCCCTTGAATCTCTTAAATCTAACATTGCCACAGGAGTCCCCTTAGCTCTTACAAAGCACCCACCATTTGGCAATTCCTGTAAGGTTAATTGTTTGAAAACCTTAGGCTGTTCCTCTCTAACCTTATAATGAAGTGTTGAAATTGGTTCTCTTTTAAATTCCTCAGTCTGGATCTGAATATCTCTATTACCTGGTTTGTTAAGTTTTTCTAAAACTTGTATCTTAGCACTCAGGTTAACCAATTTTTTTTTTTAATGGTGAAACAAAATGATAAACTGGTAATCTAATTGACATTATATAAGTCCCATCTATATTCCTTATCCTCATTTAATTGGTCAATTTTCAAACCCCCAGTATATTTTCATACAGAGACCTAAAGTCCCTTTGTTGAATAGTGTTTCCCATTTTATAATGTGGGGGCAACTCCCTCTTTGAACTAATTCCTCCCTTTATGAATTCCCTAATTGTCTTACCAAGTCTGCTGACAATGCAGTGAACTGCATAGCTGAAGACCTGTAGGGCCCTGCCCGACCCCCGATGCACCTTGAGCAAGCCTGAAGCTGTGGCACCAGGGTTGTTGCTGATACTCTGCCTGATTTGCTGGGGAGGAACTAAATAAGCCTGGGAGCATTCAGTCTTGACCCTTGATTGTTCTCCATTGTGCCCTGTGTCAGTATGTAAGCCTGGTCCTTCCCCTCAATAAACAGCATTCAATATTCGAATGACCCGCTGTCTTGCCTTTTATTTAACTCTCTAGAACTTCTCCAGATTAATGGAACTGATTGTAGCACGGGCGCTACATTGAACTAGTATGCAGTTGTGAGCTGATTGTGGCAGCCTGAGGAAAGGGGCCGTAGAAAGCCGGCAACCCATGGCAGGGACACACACACACACACACACACACACACACACACACACACACACACACACACAGAGGGAGAGAGGGGAGAGGGTCTGGTGAGACCACACATGGGATTGTATGGAACCTCCCCCCCCCCCCAAATCCAGTGTGTTGTGGGAGTTGACTGAAGACAGAGCCAGCCAGTCTAGAGTGGGTAATTCTTATGCAGTTTGGGTCCCAGGTGCTTCTGGAGTTTGGGTGGCAGCCAAAGAATATTTTAGAGAGGCAATAACAGGAAAATCACAAACTTGCTGAAAGGCTTAGGGAAAAAAGAAAAGAAAACGTAGAAGGCTGTGCAGTGACTCCTGGGGAAGCCCGGAGTGCTGCTCCAGCCTGTGATAGTGGCCACAAAGCCAAAGGCAAGTGGCTTTTTCATGAATCTGTACCTTTAAGTTGCGCACCAATATGTAGCAGGAATAATAAAAGTCCAGAGACAGATATTGCAGGTAAAACTGAAGATCAGAGATGCAAAATGACCAGCAACCAAACCTCAGAGTGCACGGCTCTCCACCAAACCTCAGACTGCACTGTTCTCCATCAAACCTCAGTGTAATGAGTAAGGTTTTTTCTGCCTGACGCTGAGTCTTGTCCTGCTGCCGAGCCAGCCCCAAATAATACACAGAGACTCTGTATTTGATACAATGCTGTTGGCCAGGTGCTAGTTTCTAATTGGCTAGCTCTGTCTTAATTATTAACCCATTTCTATGTATTTCCACGTGGTCTTACCGAGAGCAGAGGAATGGCGGTCCTGTTCTCTCCAGGCTCTCCATCCTGACTCCTCCTTACTACTTCCTATTTCCTCCTTGTCTCCTAGTCCCTCCTATCTTCCTTTCCTATTGGCCAGCAGTGCTTTATTATTAACCAGTATGAGAAACATATATACATAATGGCATCTCCCATCATCTCAGACTACACCACTCTCCATCAAATCTCAGACTGCACCGCTCTCCACCAAACCTCAGACTGCACAGCTATCCACAAAACCTCAGACTGCACTGCTCTCCATCAGTCTCCCTCAGCTCTTGTCTCCTCTGCCTTATATTACTCTCTAGTGCTGGGATTAAAGATGTGGGATCCCAAGTGCTGAGATCACCTTTGTGTGAGCTCTGTTTTTCTTTGTACTGGATCAATATTGTGTAGGTCAGGGTGACCTTCAACTAACAGAGATCTGTCTGTCTCTGTCTCCTGAGTGCTGGGATTAAAGGTGTGCACCACCACTGCCTGGCCTTTATGGCTGTTGCTAGCTTTGCATTCTGATATTCAGGCAAGCTTTATTTGTTATATCATAAACAAAATATCACTACAAACAGCCATGGCTACACAGTGAAGCCCTATCTCAAAGAATAAACAAAGAAATAAAATTTAAAGTATTTTTTCCCAGTGATTTGAAGTTTAACATTTACAAAGATGTATATACACATGGTTATAGAAGCTTTTTAAAGCTTATTTAGAAAAAGCAATCTTTAGCCCATTTATCAAAGTAAAGATAAATTGACATATTTTTACAAAAGAAAATAATATATGGAAAGAGAAGGTTACAGTTGCATGTGGTAATATGAATGTTGGTGGAAGAGAGGCCATCTAGTGGCTCAGATGTTCACATCTCCCAGAAAATTTCCTGCATTGGTGAGACACTTCTCTATCATCAGCAAGACTCTTCCATTTTCTGATGCTGCTGGAATTAGATTTTCAAGTTCATCTTACATAATCCTTCTGCAACTTTGTAGGAAAAAAAATTGAAAGACTGACACAATGTTATTGGGAATGTATATTAGTAGAGCCACTGTTGAGAACAGTATGGAAGTCCCTTAAAAATTAAAATAGAACTACCATAGGATTAAATTCAGCATCCCAACCACTGGGTCTCTATCAGAAGGAAATGAATATAAAAATTGAAGAGCCTTCTGTACTGATTAAAATGGAGAGAGGGACCAGAGATGTTGAAGCTTTAAGGTTTGTGGATAACTCTTTCAGAAACTAATTGCTTTAAAGGACAATGCTTCCAAAGATTTAACTGCCTCTCACTGGGCCCATCTCTTAAATATTGGGCCTCTTCAGTATTATAGTGAAGACTAAATCAGTCATAGCATTTAAAACAATCTGCATAGGCCACAAAACTATGTAGATCTTCTCACGGATCTTCTCTCTCTGTTCTCTCAGGCCCAGTCCCCCAGTGGCATCCCTAGGGCTGCAACAGAACACCAACTGCGGCTCCCCTCCCCCAATGCCCACATCTCCTGTGGATCCCACAAACTAACCCCTTCTAATCTCCCTGCTTGACTTGTTGCTTTGTTCCAGATCCCAACTCCAGCAGGCACCACTCCCTGCTGTCCCAAGGCCCCTCCTCCCAGGGCAACAAGTAGGCTGAAGGCAGACCTATGCCTTTCCTATTGCTCCTGAGATTGAATCCTCCTAGTCTCATCCCCCTAGTTCTGTAGTTGGAAACCTGCTGTGGTCTTCCTTGACACCATCCTCCATGGATCATAAAGACATTCTCTTCCAACATTCTTTCCCCAAACTCATCCCAGTAACCCAGCCTTCAATGCAGCAGGCATTCCCTGTGAACACAGCAGCTGAACATTCCAGTAAAACAGGTAATACACAGCTATCACACTCTGAAAATCCAGAGCAGAAACAGAAACCAAGGAACAAAATACCCACCCAACAAAGACAAATTTAGAAATCATCATCTAAATCTACAATCATTCCAAACCCAAATGCTTACACACCAGTGTAGAAACATTTGCAGCAACACCTAGGGAAATACCAGAACCCAGCTATCCTACAACAGCAGGTCCTGAATACTCCAACACAGCTGAAGCACAAGAAAGAGACCTTAAATCCAACTATATGAAGATGATAGAGGTCCTTAAAGAGGAAATGAATACATCCCTTAAAGAAATCCAGGAAAACACAAACAATGGGAAGAAATAAATACATCTCTTAAATAAAGCCAAGAAACAATTGATGGAAGCAAATAAATCTGATCAAGACCTGAAAATAGAAAGAGAAGCACAAAAAACAAACAAAGACAAGCTAAGGAATTCTGGAAATGAAAAATTTAGGAATTCAAAGGGAACCATTGAGGCAAGCTTCACCAGCAGAATACAAGAAATGGATGATAGAATATCAGGCATTGAAGATATGAGCGAAGAAATGGATACATTTGTCAAAGAAGATGCTAAATATGAAAAGCTCCTGTCACAAAATATCTGGGAAATCTGGGATATCATGGAAAGACTAAACCTAACAATAATAGGAATAGAGGAAGGAGAAAAATATCAGCTCAAAGGCCCAGAACATGTTTTCAATAAAATCATAGAAAAAAAATTTCCTAACCTAAAGGAGATGCCTATAAAGATACAAGAACACCAAATACATTGCATCAGAAAAGAAAGTTCCTTTGCCACATAAAAATCAAAACACTAAACATACAGACCTGGAAGCAACCTAGATGCTCCTCAACCGAAGAATGGATGAAGAAAATATGATGGGATGGGGGGGTATGTTGGTGGCCTGGGAGGATGGGAATGATAAAGAACTGGGATTGATATGTAAACTAAGATTGTTTCTAAAATAAATAAATAAATTAAAAATACTGCAGCTAACAGATATTATAAACCAAATGGACCTGACAGATGTTTACAGAATAATCCCCACAAACACAAAAGGATATATATTCTTCTTTGCACCTCATGGAATTTTTTCCAAAATTGACCATATACTTAGACACAAAGCAAGTCTCAACAGATACAAGAAACCTGAAATAATACCCTGCATCCGATCGGACCACCAGGCATCAAAGCTGGCACACAACAACAGAAAGAGCAGAGAGCTCACAAACTCACAGAAACCGGAGAACTCTCTGGTCAATGAAAAATATACCAAACAGAAATAAAGAAGGAAATGAAAGCCTTTCTAGAATTCAGTGTAAATGGATGCACAATATACCCACAACTTGTGGAACACAATGAAAGTGGCGCTAAGAGGAACACTCATAGCACTAAGTGCCTACATACAAAATTGGAAAGGATCTCACACTAGCAATTTACCAGCACATCTGAAAGCTCAGGAACAAAAAGGAGCAATCATGTACAAGAGTCATCTACAAGAAAGAATCAAACTGAGGGCTACAGTCAATAAAATAGAAACAAAGAGAACAATACAAAGAATCAACGAAACAGAGTTGTTTCTTTAAGGAAATCAACAAGATAGACAAACCCTTATCCAAACTAACCAAAAAGCAGATGAATATCTAAATTAACAAAATCAGGAATGGAAATGGGGGATATAACACACATCTAGGAAACCCAGAGGATCATATGGACATATTCTAAAACTCTGTATTGCACCAAATTAAAAAATCCAAAATAAATGGATAATTTTCTCAATAGCTAACACTTACCAAAGTTAAATCAAGATAAGATAAACAATTTAAAGAGGCCTGTAACTTCTAATGAAATAGAAGCAGTCATTAAAAGTCCCTACCCCCCCCCCCAAAAAAAAAAAAAAAAAGAAAAAAGAAAAAGACAAGGGTCAGATACTTTTAGTACAGAATTCTACCAGACTTGTAAGGAAGAGTTAACACCAATACACCTCAAATTATTCCATAAAATAAAACAAAAGGAACATTTGCAATTCATTTTATGAGACCACAGTTACCCTGATATCCAAACCACATAGACTCAACAAAGACATAGAATTACAGACCATTTTTTTCATGAACAAATACTTGCAAACCAAACCCCAGAACAAATAAAAAAGATTAACATTGTATGTTGAACCATCACTGCATCTTTGGGATGAAGCCTACCTGATTGTGGTGGGTGACCCAAAAATTTTCACCCAGGAACTCTCACAGCTGATACATACCTTCAGCAAAGTGCCTGTATGTAACATTAATTAAAAAATGTAAGCAGACTTCCTATTACTAATGATAAATGGATTGGGAAAGAAATCAGGAAAACAACACTCTTCACAACAGCATCAAATAATAAACATATCTTGCGACAACTCTAAGCAAGTGAAAGACTTGTAACATTAAAAAAAGTCAAAGCCTTCGAAGAAAGAAACTGAAGAAGGTATCAGAAGATGTAAAGATCCCTTATGCTCAAGGACCAGTAGAATTAATAGTCAAAATGGCCATCCTATCAGAAGCAGTCTACATATTCAATGCAATCCCTATCAAAATTTCAACATGATTCATTACAATTCTCAACTTCATATGGAAAAACAAAAAAGACAGGACAGGCGAAACAGTCCTTAACATCAAAAAGAACTTCTGGAGATATCACAACCCCTGATAAAAGTTGTACCGCAGAGTCATAAAAACCACGTGGTATTGCCATAAAAATAGACATGTTGATCAATGGAATCAAATTGAAGATCCAGACACAAATTCATATACCTATAGACATCTGATTTTTGATAAAGAAGCCAGAAATATACACTGTAAAAAGACGGTATCTTCAACAAATGGCCCTGGAAAAATTGAATGTCTGCATGTAGAAGAATGCAAACAGATCTGTATCTATCATCCTGTGCAAAACTCAAGTGGATCAAAGACCTCAACATAAAACCAGACACACTGAACCTGATAGAAGAGAAAGCAGGGAATAGTCTGGAACTCATGGGCACAGGAGTTAACTTTTTGAACAGAACACCAAGAGCCCAGGCATTAAGGTCAATGATAGATGGGACCTCATGAAACTGAAAGCTTTTGCAAGTCAAATGACACTGCCAACCAGAAAGAGACAGCCTACAGAACTGGAAAATATTTTTTAAAAACAATCCCTTATCCAATAGAGGTCTAATATCCAAAATATATAAAGAACTCAAGAAACTACATGTCAGTAAATCAAATAATTCAGTTAAAATGGGGTACAGATCTAAAAAGAGAATTTTCCAATAGAGGGAATCTCAAATGTTCAACATATTTAAACATTAAGGAAATGCAAATCACAAGCTATTTTGAGATTCCATCTTGCACCTGTCAGAATGGTTAAGACCAATAGCATAACTGACAGCTCATGTTGGTGAGGATATGGAGCAAGGGGAAACACTCCTCCATTGCTGGTGGGAGTGCAAACTTGTACAGTCATAATGGAAATCAATATGGCAGTTCCTCAGAAAATTGGAAATGTGTCTACCACAAGATCCAGGTATTCCTCTCTTGGGCATATAACCAAAGGATGCTCCATCCTACCACAAGGACACTTGCTCAACTATGCTCATTGTGACTTTATACAAAATAGTCATAAACTGGAAACAACCTATATGTCCCTCGATTGATGAGTGGATAAAGAAAATGTGTAACAGTTACACAATGGAGCATTACTCATCTGTTAAAAACAATGCCATTCATGCAATTTTTTTTTTTTTGGCAAAAGGATGAAACTAGAAAAATCCGGAGTTGGGTAACACAGAGCCATAAAGATAAATATGGAATGTATTAACTTGTAAGCAGGGATTAGCTTTTAAATAAATGACAAGCAAACCATAATACAAAGACCCCGAGAGGTTTATGAGGAGAGATTTTAGGTGGCATGCAGGGATCTCCCTGGGAGAGGGAAATAGCTTTAAGAGTACACTAGAAGCAGATAGGGAAGGAATGGGAGAATTGGGTGGAGAGATGGCTATCGTGTGTGTGTGTGTGTGTGTGTGTGTGTGTGTGTGTGTGTGTGTGTGTGTGTGTCTGTGTGTGTTTGGGGAGTGCTGGGGAAACAGTTCAGTGCAAACTCCCTGAAATCTATAAAGGTGATCCTAATGAGGTCCCTTAGTAATAGGGGATATGGAATGTCACTTGGCTATTTCTTGTAGCCAAGGAATACTTCCACTGGTTGTATTCAATTGACTTGTTAGCCAAGTGGATTTTATGAAAATCCCCCCAAACAAACCAGGCTGTTGCTAAGGCAAAGTTTACACTGCTCAAATTGACAGTGGGGGCACAGTTGCCAAGGACAACATCTACATAACTCATTGAACATGGAGAAGTCAAACTGGTGTTTAAATGGAGCCCTCATCCATACATTGGGGAAAGGTGTGAGAAGGCACTCTTCGGGCCATTGAAAGAAATGTGGACATCAATCCAGTTACAAAACCTTTGATTTAAAATCTGTCCCACCTGCTTGAAAAATATGCAAGCTAGGGCAATGGTGGCATAGAACTTGTGGAAGTAGCTACCCAACGTGTGATTTGACTTCAGACCCACTCCACAGGAAGCACCCCATACCTGACACTGCTTTGGTAACCAAGAACTAGAAAATAAATAGCCCAGAGACCCAGGGTAAACCTAAACATGACTTGTCTAAAATAAAAAGTCAATAAAGTGATTGCTAATGATATTCTGATATACTCATAGATCAGTGTTTTGCCAAGTCATCATCAGAGAGGCTTCCTCCCACAGCAGACGAGAACAGAGGCAGAGACCCACCTCAGACATTCTGCAGAGAGAGTTCTTAATTGTAGCTCTCCATTAAATCCCTCCCCTGAAGAACTTATGGAACCCTGTAAAGAGAAGGAAGAAAGTTTGAGAGTCGAGTGGATGGGTGACACCAGGAGAACAATGCTTTCTAAATCAACATGAGCTCACAGAGACTGAAATAGCAAGAACAGGGTCTACATGAGTCTATGCCATGTCCTGTGTGTATTATAGCTGTTAAATTGGTATTTTTATGGGATTCCTGACTGTGAAAATAAGTGGGTCTCTGATCCTTGTTCCTGCTCTTGGAACTCTTTTCCTCCTGTTGGTTTTCCTGGTCCTAGTGATGTGATAGGTTTTGCTGTGTCTTATTGTATTTATTTTGTCATGTTTAGTTTTTATCTCTTAGAAGCCTGAGAATCAGAGAGAGAGTGGATCCTAAGAGGAGATGTGGAGGAACTGGAAGCATTACAGGGAAGGGAAGTATAATCAGGATATATTATATGAGAAAAGAATCTGTTTTCAATTAAAGAAAAATGTGAAAAAATGAAAAGAAACACTTTATTCCATATTACCCTCGATTCTCAGAATAATCCTATTTGGATGTCAAGGCTGGAGAGATCAGTCTCCTTTCAAGCCATGGTATTTGAACTTTGAGCACAGCAGAGCTCTACAAAGTTCTTAGCTACTAAATACTTGTTGTCCAACTACAAATCTGGTAGTCTTTTATTTAAAAAATCTCCCTATATTATTCTAGACATTTAAAGCTACTATTTTTCTTCCCAAACACAATAACAGAACTTGAAAATGGCATGTACTATGCTGTGAAAGAAGCATTCCCACCATCCACATGGCTGGGAGTTCCTTTGGAGGAGGGTGCTTGCTGCCCCATGTATCTCACACATTAAAAGTTCTTACTTTGTATGGTAGAAGCTGATAAGAAACACCTTCCATGATGAGATTTGGTTGTTTATTAGCCTTTCAAGTGTTCTATCTGCATGTATCTATCAATCAATCAATCAATCAATCATATAACTGAATGTCTTGGCTGACAAAGAAGAGCCCTTTGGAGATAGAGGATAAACCAGAAGCTTCATTGACGAGTTCTAGAAGGACGAAATTGCACATCAGAATGATGTCCATTCTTCCAACCATTCCACCAGTAATTGTAATATGCTATCAACTTTGTGTCTTGTGTATGCTATGTATTGAGGACAGAAATGGAACTCTACCCTGTTCCCATAAATTTTTAGTTTTAGGTGAATTCATGAATATCCACTTTGTTTTTATGCCACAAGGGTTACTCACAACTGCCCATGGATGATTCCAGATAGTTCTCAGAACTACCTTTTATCTTGTCCAGACTAAAGTAGCCCCACGCAGAGCCTACAATAGAGGGCACCTCCATAATGTTTACATTTGAAATCTAAGACATTTACATTTGGTTTTCAAAGTTTGGCTTCTAATGCCTTGTTTTTAGTGTGAACCAGGAAAAATGACCTACTTGACTGATTTACCCCAAAATAGGTGGAAAAAGTCATGTAAATTAATAGGAACATTTCTGGTCAGTTCAACTTGATTTTCCCAGAATTTCTGTCTCTTAGAGTGGCAATAGTCATTCATGAGTCTGTAACACTGCAGAGAGAAATATGTTGTATAGAAAAAGAAAAAAATTAAATAAGTTGCAGAAACAGAAACAGGCAGTTAAACTTTGGCATAGTCATGGTAGGAGACAACTCCCACCAACAACTAGTCAAAAGATTCATAACTATACTTGAGAGGAATAAATTCAAGGAGCTATTGAACAGCATGATAATTACAATCAATTATAACATAGTCTTGAGTAGTGCAATGTTAAATTTTCTTGTTATAAAATGGTAACTACAAGAAGATATATTTGTTAATTAACTATATTTACTGAAATGAAGATATACTTCAAAACATTATGCACAAGAACTGTAGTTGTCGAATTCTAGAAAGTTAAAAACAAATAATATTGAAACATAAAAAGAATGTAAACTATGGTTCAGCATGTGTTTATATATTCTTTTTTAAATGTTAGTTTTATTAGTGTTTACAATTAGGATAATATGAGCAGAATTAAAGATTACTTTGGATACAAAAGCATATTTTGATATTAAAACTTGAAAGAAGTTTAGAAAATAAATCAAATTGTGAAAGGTGTTAATAACTAATGAAAAAATAGGCTACAATTGTGAAAGGGATAGCTTTCTGTCCAAATGAATTTACTTGAAAAGGTTAATTATAGAAGAACGGTAGTATATTTTGAGATATTAAAGAAACACAATAAATTAATATATCTTAGGATACAGGATTTATGAGTATAGTGTTTTGATAGGTCATTCAATATATATCTTAAGAGGAATCAATTCTATGCATTAGGTATAAAGTTGGGTACTTTTTGCAGATTCATCTAAGCTGTAGGTTTATAAATTATCCTATTTGGGAAAGTTTCTCACTTTGAAATGAAGGAACTGTGAAAATACCTTTAAGTTTCAGATTTAAAGTTTATAGTATAAATATGGACTTAGTGAGGAGGGATTTAGAGCCAAGGAAATTTAAGACATTGAGATGTTTTGGCAAAAAAAGTAGTACAAATTTGCTTCTAAAGTCCCTTTTGCCCTAGTGTTAGTAGCTCCCTATTGAACAAGGCAGCATTAACCACCATGAGGACTTCATCTTCTAGTCTTAGTGGATTAATTAGTTCTTGCAAATTCTTCATGGAAGCATTCTCCAGTTATTGCCCTCTAGGAACTCTCTGAATAAGACTGCAAATTAATGACTGAATTTGAGTTTACTAAGTGATCCCTAGGTGAAAAGGCATTTGTAGTTCACAACAGCAGGGCTAGCACTGTTTTAAAAGCTTGTGAAGCATCTATTCTCAGCTCTGTTAGGTCATACACTTAAAATGAATGACTATGTTATTGCTAATTACTTTCTTGCTAATAAATTTTATTTACACAAGCATGATCCTTGATATGAACTATATGCCATTATAAGGTTATTTCTTTATTATTTTGTCATTAAGATTATAATACAATTACATCATTTCTCCTTTCTCTCCTCCATCCAAGCCCTCCTATATACCCCTATTTGCTCTCTTTTAAATCCTTGGCCTCTTTTTGCATTAATTGTTGTTTCATATATATTCCTAAGTACATGGGTACAACTTTCTCAGTCTACATAATGTTACTGATATATATGTTTTCATGGCTACCATTTGGTATTGGATAATTCATTGGTGTGCTCTTCCTTGAGGAAGAGTATCTCATTGTCAACATTTCTCAGTTGCCTGTAAATTTTTCTTTGTGTGTGTGTGGGTTACAGAAGAGGATAGAGAGGATTGTAAGAGCCAGAGGACCAGGGCTGTTTGCTGTGGGTGTGTCTCCTAGGAATGTCTGAAGCTGTACCCATAAATTCTCAACAACATGTCTGCCTAAATATGAGACGAGCAAGCATGATATATATAAACTTATTTTTAAAAGACTAATGTCTGTTAAATGACAATGGATTTTCTTTTTTTGGTTTAAAACAGATAATAGGAAATATGAAGCTTTTACACAATGGATGGTACAGAATGCACTTCATTTAAAACCATTCATTTAAAATCATTAAATTCATGATGTGGGAGTAGAATATGAGATGTGTTTCCTTTAAGATATATTTTGGCAACATATTGATTATTGTCCAAAATTCCCTTGATTATTGAAATATCTAACATGTTTATTCATTTAGCATGAAATTGTTACTAGTTTGTTGTTGCTATCAATGTAACAAGTTCTAAAATCAGAAGTTTTAATGAGGCTTTTTGCCAAAAATTTTTTCTAAAGATTCATTTCAATTCAATAATGTAGATGAGGTTGACTGTTAAAAGTTATTAAGAACATTAATTTTGTGGTTAATCTATTTTGTGATTCTACTCAAAAAAATAGCCACCTTATTAGTAATAGACTTAGTTTCCTATCAACTTGCTTTGTTCACATTAATTGTGAGTGTGAAATGTAAGACACTATATTTTTTGATTATCATTTTGGTTCTCATTTTATATGGCCATTGAATTTTTACTTGATAAATAACAATTGCATGGTGATAGACTATGATGTGATGGTATGGAAAATACCTTGTAGAATAATTTCATTAGCCTTATTAACATCCATCACTTTTTACTTTTCATTGCTTTGAGGACTGGGTGTGGGCACAGGATGTGGGATTAAGTCATGGCTTGGAGGTTAGCTGTGACTCTTGCAACTGAGTGCAGCAGTAGGGGAAGGATAGCTCAGGTAGCCAACATGGGTCCCTGCCACATGTGGTAGCTATGGGGACCCACAGTGGAGATTAGCTCCATTAGGTAGTGAGTTCAAAGCAAACAGAAAAGGACTCGGATAAAGGTTGAGGCAGGTGGTGGTGGGATGAGAGGGCACCCAGAAGGGACTGGAAGGGAGAAGGGATGGAAAGCAAGGTAGCTTACCTGGGTCTGCAGCCATGTGTGACAGCTCTGCAGTCCCTGTTGTCTTTGAGTCTGGGGTTGTCTTGCATTCCAAAGAAATGGGGGAAGGACCAAGAGGAGGGGTTGGGGCAGGCAGCAACAGGCCAAGTAGGGCTGCAATAGAAGAGGGAGGGGGGGTTAGAAGAGGGAGGGGTGCCTCATATCCTACCTGGTCGATGTCACTGGAGGTGACAGACTTTTAAAAAAAAAATTTTATAGTAATTTTTTAAAAATTTAAACTTGAAAAAAAAAGCTTGTTTTACATGTCAATCCGAGTTGCTGCACCCTCCGTCCTCCCCTGTCTTCCCTAGTAACCCCATCCCATCTCCTTTCTGCTCCCCAGGAAGGGTGGAAGCCTTCCATGGGGAGACTTACAAAAGGTGTGTCTTATTATTTGGAGCAGGGCCTAGGCCACCTACCCTATGTGTCTAGGCTGAGAGAGTGTCCCTCTATGTTGAATGGGCTCCCAAAGTCCATTCATATACTAGAGGATAAATACTAATCCACTACCAGAGGCCCCATAGACTGCCCAGTCCTCCTAACACCCACATTCAGGGAATCTGGCTTGGTCTTATCTTGGTTTCCCAGCTATCAGACTGGATCCATGATCTCCCCCTTGTTGAAGTCAGCTGTTTCTATGGTTTCTGCAGCCTGGTCTTGACCTTTTGCTCCCCTCCCCTCCTCCCTCCCATGCCCACCTCTCCACTCCCTTTCCTTCTAACACCACTCTCCCCTCCCCACATGCTCCCAATTTGCTTAGGAGATCTTGTCCCTTCCTCTGGGGGACCATGTATGTCTCTCCTAGGGTCCTCCTTGTTTCTTAGCTTTTCTGGCAGTGTGGATTGTAGGTTGGCAATCCTTTGCTCTCTGTCTAGAAATCCATATATCAATGAGTACATACCCATGTTTGTCTTTTTGTGACTGGGTTAACCTGCTCAGGATGGTTTCCTTCTAGTTCTATCTATTTGCCTGCAAATTTCAAGATTCCATTGTTTTTTTCCTGCTGAGTAGTACTCCATTGTATAAATGTACCACATTTTCTTCATCCATTCTTCAGTTGGGGGCATTTAGGTTGCTTGCTATGAACATAGCTGAACAGATAGATGATCTTGTTGTATGAATGTGCATCTTTTGGGTATATGCTGAAGAATGGAATTACTGAATCTTGTGGTAGACTGATTCCCATTTTCCGAGGGAACTGCCATACTGATTTCCAAAGTGACTGTACAAGTCTGTACTCCCACCAGCAATGGAGGACTGTTCCCTTTTCTCTATATCCTCTCCAGCATAAACTGTCTTTGGTGTTTTTGATTTTAGCCATTCTGACAGGAATAAGAGGGTATCTCAGAGTTGTTTTGATTTGCATTTCTCTGATGGATAAGGATGTTGTGCACTTTCTTAAACATTTTCAGCCATTTGGATTCCTCCATTGAGAATTCTCTGTTTAGTTACTGACCCCACTTTTTTAATTGGATTATTTGGTGTTTTGGTGACTAGCTTCTTGAGTTCTTTGTATATTTTGGAAATTAGCCCTCTGTTAGATGTGAATATTTTTTACCATTCTGTGGACTGGCCTTTTGTCTTGTGAACTATGTCCTTTGCCTTACAGAAGCTTTTTCAGTTTCAGAAGGTCTAATTTATTAATTGTCCAATCTCAGTGTCTGTGCTTCTGGTGTTTTGTTCAGGAAGTGGTCTCCTGTACCAATTCATTCAGGGTACCTTCCACTTTCTCTTCTAAGAGGCTCAGTGTGGCTGCATTTATGTTGAGGTCTTTGATCCCCTTTGGACTTAAGTTTTGTGCATGGCAATAGATATGGATCTATTTGCAATCTTCTACAAGTCAGCATCCAATTATGCCAGCATCATTTGTTGAAGATGCTTTTCTTTTTTTCCATTGTATAATTTTAGCTTCTTTGTCAAAATTCAGGTGTTCATAGGTGTGTGGATTAATATCAGGTTTTCAATTTGATTCCAGTGGTCTACTTGTCTATTTTTGCCAAAACCAAGCTGTTTTCAGGACTTTAGCTCTATAATAGAGCTTGAAGTCAGGATGGTGATACCTCCGAAAATCCTTTATTGTACAGTGTTGCTTTGACTATCTGAGTTTTTTTCCCATATGAAGTTGAATATTGTTCTTTCAGGTCTGTGAAGAATTGTGCGGGATTTTTATGGTGATAGATTGCTTTTAACAAGATTACCATTTTTTACTATGTTGTTCTACCTATTCAAGAGCTTGCGAGATCTTTCCATTTTCTAGTATTTTTTTAATTCTTTCTTTAAAGACTCTATGTTCTTATTATATAGGTCTTTCACTTGTTTACGTTAGCATTACCCCAAGATATTTTATGTTGTTTGTGGCTATTGTAAAGGGTGATGTTTCTCTTATTTCTTTCTCAGCTCCTTTATCATCTGTATATTAGGGCTACTGATTTTTTTTTGAGTTAATCTTGTATCCTGCTACTCTGCTGAAGGTGTTTATCAGCTGTAGGGTTCCCTCATAGAGTTTTTTGGGTCACTTATGTAAACTATCATATCATCTTCAAATAGTGAAAATTTGACTTCTTCCTTTCAATTTTATCCCCTTGTTCTCCTTTGTTGTCTTATTGCTCTTGATAGAACTTCAAGTACAATATTGAAATGATATGGAGAGAATGGATAGCCTTGTTTTGTTCTGATTTTTAGAGGAAGCACATTGAGTTTCTCTCCATTTAGTTTGATGTTGGCTGTTGTTTGCTGTACATTGCTTTTAGGTATGTTCCTGTTATCCCTGATCTCTCAAAGACTTTTATCATGAAGGGGTGTTGGATTTTTGTCAAAGGCCTTTTCATCATCTACTGATATGATCATGTGGTTTTCTTTTTTAGCTTGTTTATATGGTAGATTACATTGAAGTATTTTCATATGTTGAAGTATCTCTGCATCCCTGGGATAAATCCTACTTGGTCATGGTGGATGATTTCTCTGATGTTCTAGGGTTTGATTTATAAGTATTTTATTGATATTTTTGCATCAATGTTCATGAGGGATATTGGTCTGTAGTTCCATTCTTAGTTGTGTTTTTGTGTGGATTGGTTACCAAGGTAATTCTAGCCTTGTAAAAGAGGTTTGGCAATGACCCTTCTGCTTCTATTGTGTGGAACACTTTAAGGAGTATTGGTATTAGCTGCTATTTCAATTTCTGGTAGGAATTTTGCACTGAAACTATCTGGCCCTGAGCTTTTTTTTTGGTTGGGGAGACTTTTGATGACTGCTTTAATTTCATAATTTCATTAGGGGGTTATAGGTCTATTTAAATTGCTTATTTGTTCTTGATTTAATTTTGTTCGTGATAGCTATTCAGAAAATTGTCCATTTCTGTTAAAATTTTGAATTTGTGGGTACAGGTTTTCAAGCATGACTGACAGACAGATATATTGTATATATATGCTCAACATTAGTAACAGTCAGGGAAATGGAAGTGAAGATAATAATCAATTCATATCTCTTAAAAATCAATGTTATAAAAGGGAGTATAGTAGCCGGGCATTGATGGCACACACCTTTAATCCCAGCACTCGGGAGGCAGAGGCAGGGCGGATCTCTGTGAGTTCGAGGACAGCCTGGTCTACAGAAGCTAGTTCAGGATAGTCTCCAAAGCAATACAGAGAAACTCTGTCTTGAAAAACCAAATAAATAAATAAAAATAAAAGAGAGGATAGCAACTACTAACAGATTTTGGAGAAAAGGGGAACCCACATACTCTTATTTTGAAGGTAGATTAGTTCAATCACTATGGAAAGAGTCATGAAAGTTACACAAAAAAATTAATAGCCAAGAACTTGGAAACAACCTAGATCCTCCTCAACTGAAGAATAGATAAAGAAAATGGTACATTTACATAATGGAGGTATTACTCAGCAGTAAGAAACAATGACATCTTGAAATTTTCAGGGAAATGGATAGAACTAGAAAAAAAAATCCTAAGTAAGGTAATCCAGACCTAGAAAGACAAATGTAGTATATACTTTCTCATAAGAGCAAAAGACATAAAGCAGAAGATACTCAGCCTACAATCCACAACCCCAGAGGGAATCTGGAACTCTCTTCCAGAAACAAATGAAAGCAAGATGCTGAAATTCACAGCTAACCACTGTGTCGAGTTCCCGGAGTACAAAGAAGTGAGAGAGGAGTGATAATATGAACAAAGGAGTCAAGATTATGATGTGGAAACCCACAGGAATCAGTTTATCAAACTAGTGAGATATCAGTGACTCACATCTGACAAATGTGGAACCTGTGTAGGAGCAAACTAGACTTCCTTAATGGAGGTGACAGTGGTGTGACTGGGACAATATATGGGGCCACTGGCGGTGGGTCCAATATCTAACTGTAATGCACAAACTGACTTAACAGAGCCATTCTATATGGAAGGATACCTTGCTCAGTTTATGCCAAGGTGGAGGCAGGGGACTTGGTCCTCCTTCAACAGGATGATGGAACACACTTAATAACTTCCAAGGAGGGCCTTATAATCTTCAAGGAGCAGTGGGGGAGTGGGTGAGGAGGAGAGGAAGGATTAGAATATAAAATAAATTGATAAAATATTAAGATAGAACTATTTGGCATACACTGATAGGAAAACCGTAAGTATATTAGATAGCTTTACCTTACTAAGTTTGCTATAGCATTAAGAGTCAAGGAATGGGATCAGTCTAAGTATTTATTAATGAATGAATAGACAAAGAAAATGTGGTCTATTAATACTGGGTAACACAATTCAGTCAAAATAAACTGTCATTTTGTAACTACTTTATGAATCTGGCAGATATTGAGTTAGATGAAACAAATACGATACCATTCAATAGGTAACAATTACATATTAGAAACATCTCCATAGGGAGATATTTCCCAAGAAATTTGCCCTGTTAACTCTGGAAGAAGGATTAATAGCCACATGTATGAAAACAATGCCCAAGAGGCACCAGGAACAGCATACATTCCCAGAAAGCATTAGTATTTTCTTCTAAAACCCTAGTCTCTTTTTTCTTTTGTTTACTGGCATCAAGGAAAAAGAAGTGTTTTTCCCCAATCAAATGCTCATATGTGTATATTTGTACAGCAGAATTCCACACCATTCTCACTCTCAAAAATTCTAATGGGTTCCTTCCGAATGTTTCTTTAATAAATGTTATTTAAACATCAGTGTATGTAAAAAAGACTCTTTAAATATCATCTATGACATTTTTAAAGATCGTCTTTTTATCATCCTGGTAGGTAGCTCAGACCCAGAAAGACAAAATATGATGAATTTACTTGTAACTGAATATCATGATAATCTGCTTCCACAATCCATAGACTCAGAGAGGTTAGGCAAAGAGGAGGGCTCTGGGGGATGCATGGATCTCCTTGGGAGAAGGAAACAAGAATAGATTTTGCCTGGATTGTGGATGGGTGGGGGTGGAAGCAGGAGGGTTAGGGAAGGATGGAGGAGAGAGTGTAGAGAGATACAGTTGTAATTTGGGGACTTATGGGTGTGTGTGGGAAACCTAGCACAGGTCAAACTTCCCCTGGAATCTATGAGGGTGACCCTAGTGAGAACTCCTAGTAATGGGGGGATACAGAGTCTGACCTGGTCATTTTTTTTGTATCCAGGCAAGGGTTTCAGTGATGGGACCTGGTTCCATTCTGTTGAGTTGTTAGAGGGTGGGTGGAATGGAGGTTGCTAAATAATCCAGGCTGATGCTAGAACAGAGGGTTCCTCTCTGAAAACTGACAGCAGGTCCCATTGCCACGGGCCATATCCACACAGCTAGTTGAACATAGGGAGGTACAGCTGGTGCCTTCATGGATCTTTCACCATACTTTCCAGTCTCTTTGGCCTGGGGAAAGAACCAAGGTTACTGAAAGAAATGTGGAAACCAACCCAGCCACAAAATCTTTGACCTGAAATATATCCTGCCTGTAACACATGCTGGGACAATGGTGGTGCAGAACTTTTGGGAGTGGCTGACTGGCAAAAATAATAAATAAATAAAATCAATAAAATGACTCCTAATGATGTTCTTCTATATTCATAGATTGATGCCGCCTTCTCCAGTTGTCACCACAGGCTTCCTCCAGCAGCATACAGGAGCAGGTGCAGAGATTTACAACCAGACATTATGCAGAGAGTCTAAGTTGGAGGTTTCCATTGGGACCCTCCCTTCAGACCTCCAGGAACCTAGCAGAAGAGGGAAGGAAGATTGTAGGAGTCAGAGGGAATGGAGGATGCCAGGGGGAACATGGCTCACTGAGTCAACTAAGCAGGGCTCATGTGGGCTGGCAGAGACTGAAGCAGCAAGCATGGGCCCTGCATGGGTCTCCACCAGGTGATCTGCATGTATATTACAGATGTTAGCTTGATATTTTGTGGGATTCCTAACAGTGGGGAGGAGAGTTGTTGTCTCTGATTCTTTTGCCTGCTGTTGGGATTCTTTTTATCCTGTTGGGTAGTCTTCTCTAGCCTCTATGTGAAGACTTTTGCCTTATCTTGTTGTATCTTGTTTTGTTATGTTTGGTTGTTGTCTCTTGGAAGTCTGCTCCTTTCTGAAGGGAAATGAAGTGGGTCTGGGTGAGAGTCGAGGTGCTTAGGGGAGTTGGTAGGAGTGGAGGGGGACTAGAACGTGGTCCAGATGTATAAGAAATTTCTCTTCAATTAAAGTAAAATAAAACAAAGTTGCTATTTTATATAAACATTTTCGTAACACAAATTAATCACATATATTGGTAGGATTTAGGGGATAGTTTCATAAAGGCATACAGTATGAAGTTATTCTTTTATCATCTTTCAACCCCCTCATCGCTTCTGATAGGAGTGGAGAAGATGGGCACGAAATCTCATTATTAGCTGAGGAGCTATTGGCATTTGGTAGCTGCTGGGATAGAGAGAGTAAGCTTTTATTTTTTTTTGGGGGGGAGAGTTTTATTTTGTTTCTTAAATTAAAAGATCACTGATAGATTGACCACAAACCAGGGCCTGGCATGTTCCACTCATAGACTAGCTGCGGTATCTGGGCCTGAAGATGGGTGGGAAGAAGGTAAAAAAGAAAGATGTTAAGGTGGGTGAAAGGGATGGGGAGAAGAATGGATAGAAAAGGGAGGAATTGGAGAAGAATGTGTTCAAAATACATTGTATGAAATTCTCAAATAATTAATAAAAGTTTTTAGGAGATTTTTTTTGTTGTGTCATGAGTGTGTGTCTGTGTGCGTATGTGTTCACATGTGAGTAGCCTGTCCCTGGATCCCAGAAGAGGACTTTGGAACGCTGGGAGTCAAGAGTCACTAGACCTTGTTTCACTTCAGGTGAGCCCTGGGATTCAGACTCCAGCCCTCCTGATTGAGCAGCAGACACTCTTAACATCTGAGCGGTCTCTCCAGCCCTCCTGATTGAGCAGCAGATGCTTTTAACATGTGAACCATCTATCCAGTCCTCGTGATTGGCAGATTACTTTTAACATGTGAACCATCTATCTAGTCCTCACGATTGAGCATAGAAGCTTTTAACATTTGAACCAAATAGCTCTCGAGCCCCAGCCTACTGTCTTTATTCTGAGACCTTTTACACTTAATTCTTTGAAGTATTGATTTTTTATAGTGTCTGAATGTGTCTTACATTTGCAAAATGAGTAACTTTTTTTGTTTAAACTCAGCTGTTTACATTTATGTGCCTCAGATTCATCTTCATTAAAGTAGCTACTTCATTAAAAGTAGCATTGGGAAGTATTTTTTTTATAAATAAATCCCTTGTGCAGGAGCAATCTGAGGCATTCTTTTGTTCCCTTTATTGAAAATAGATTTCCTTTTCATATAATATATCCTGATTTCGGTTCCCTCCATCTACTCCTCCCAAGTTTCTCCCCATGCCTTCCCACCCAGATCCACTCCCTTTCTGTCTCTCATGAGGAAGAGCAGGCTTTTGAGAGATGGCAACAAAACATAATAAATAAAATATAAAAGATAAAATAAAAACTATCACATTGAAGTTGGACAAGGCAAACAAATAGAGAAGGAAAGAGCTCAAAGGTAGGCACAAAGGTATAGGTCCTCTCATTTACACAGTCGGGTTCTCATAAAAATACAAAAGTGAAAGGCATAACATATATGCTGTGGATGTGGTGCAGACCTGTGCTTGCTGTTTCAGTCTCTGAATTCATATGAACTCTGCTCAGTTCATTTAGAGGGCCTTGTTCTTCTGGTGTCCCCCCCATCTCCTCTGGCTCTTACATTCTTTTGCCCTGCTTTCCTGTCTAGTTGCTAAGCTCTGAGGGGGAGGATTTGGTGGAGACATCCCATTTATGGCTGAGACTTCCACAGTCATTTTCTCTTTTTATAATGTCTGGCTGTGGGCCTCTAATTTTTTCCTATCTGTTTCAGGGGAATCTTCTCTGGGGATGGCTGAAAAAGGCACTGATCTAAGAGTATAACAGAGTAACATTAGGAGTCATTTTATTTACTACAACCAAAAAAACACCACAAACAAACAAAACAAAAAACAAACAAAACCCCCAGTAGTATTTGGTTTTCGGGAGTCTCTGGGCTATCTAATTTCTTCTTCTTGGTCACCCAAGTAGTATTGTGTATAGGTTCCATTTCCTGGAGTGGATCTTATGTCAAATCAGACATTTGTTAGTTACTTCCACAAGCTTTGTGCCACCATTGCTTTGGCATATTTTTTGAGGCAGGAAAGCACTGAAATCCAAGGTTTTGTGACTGGATTGGTGCATGCTTTTTCTCTTTTAGTAAGTAGCCTGCAAAGTATCTTCCTGTACTGAAGACAATAGAACATATGGGGTGAAGGTTCTATGTAGGTGCCAGTTTAATCGCTCCATGTTCAACAAGTTATGTGGGTGTTATCCTCAGCAATGGAGCATTTCTGTCATTTTGTGGAGAGCAACCTATTGCTTGGCAACATGAGTTGTTACTTGTGTTAGTGATCTTAGCCATTGTGACAGGTGTGATGTGGAATCTCAAAGTTGTTTAATTTCCTTGATGGCTAAGGGTGTTGGATTGCCTCTGTTGAGAATTCTCTGTTTAAATCTATACTACATTTTTAATTGGATTATTTGATTTTTGTATGTTTTTTGAATTCTTTATAAATTTTGAATGTTAGTTCCTCTATCGGATGGGGGAATTAGTAAAAATCATTTCCCATCCAGGAGCTTACATTTGTCTGAATGATGGTGTACTTTTGCCTTAGGAAGCTATTCAGTTTCATAGTTTCAACTTATTGTTGATCTTAGTGCCTGTGCTAGAGGTCTTTTCCTGTGCCAATGAGTTAAAGGTTATCTCAAACTTTCTCTTCTATCAGGTTTAGTGTGTCTGTTTTGTTGAGGTCTTTAATCCATTGGAGTTGAATTTTGTGCTGGTAAGTGTGGATCTATTTGCTTTTCTATGTGTAGACATCCAGTTTGACATGTCTGCTTTTATGCGAATACCATGGTGTTTTTATTATGATAGCTTTGTAGTACAACTTGAAATCAGGAATAGTGATACATCTAGCAGGTCTTCTACTGCCCAGGATGGTTTAGCTATCCTGGCTTTTGTTGTTGGTTTGTGTGTGTGTGTGTGTGTGTGTGTGTGTGTGTGTGTGTGTGTGTGTGTGTGTGTGTTTCTGTATCAACCTGAGAATTGTCCTTTAATGAAAATTGTATTGGAAACTTGATGGGGATTGCACTGAGTCTGTAGACTGCTTTGGCAAGATGACTATTTTTACTATGTTAATCCTACTGATATATGAACATGGGAGGTTTTATTTATCTTCTGGTATCTTCTTCAAAGACTTGAAGTTTTTATCATACAAGTGTTTCCACTTGCTTGATTAGATTTATCCCAAAATATTTTATATTATTTTTAGGTTATAGTGAAGGGTTGTTTCACTGAAATCTTTATTAGTCCATTTGTCATTTGTGTATAGGGATACTGATTTTTGTGTGTTAAATTTGTATATAGTTATTTTGTTGCAATTCTTTATCAGCTGTAGGAGTTTCCCAGTGGAATTTTTTTGGTCACTTATGTTACTATCATATCATCTGTATAAAGATATTCAACTTCCTCCTGTCTAATTTGTATCCCTTTGACTTCCTTTATATGTTGACTCCATTTAAACTCCTTTCACAAATGTATATATTTTGGGAATTTCTACAAAAGCAGGTTTACATGCAACTTTTCAAAAGGCCTTTAGTATTGGCTGTCCCTCTGCACATATTCCTTCCCCTACCCAGTACTCCTATTCCTGTCCATTTTAACTGTTCTGTTCTGATCTACCTTCTGTCTCTTTTAACGGCTTCACATTCTATTTCCCCTTTCCTGAAAGACCCTCTCCCCCACACTGGTACCTTACTATCTATCTAATCTCTTTGGCTTTATGGATGGGAACTCATATCTAAAGGTTAAAAGTATG